>NC_133485.1:10176760-10242830 GCF_025370935.1 Choristoneura fumiferana | reverse complement strand
CAGGGAAAATAATTGCAAAAATAATAGCACTTATTGCAACCGCACCGAGAACCAAATGCGTTATTGTATTGGTTACGTTCATGAACAACATGAAAACTGTGGGTTCCTCCATGTTTTGCCGCATTTCAGATATTTAATTAGTCTTCAGAAAATATATTTAAATAATCGCGAAAAACCTTTCACTTTTATAATAAACGAGCACTTATATCAGAGCCACATATGGAAGTGACGATGCAACGTCCGTGAAATTTGTACGTTATGTACGACCACGTAAGTTAGGTAGGTCACTTATCTTTATATTTTTAGATAAATTCGCACAATTGATAGGATACCTTGTAGTATTTCGATAAAACGAACCCGGAACGTAACGAACTTTGTATTTTAAGTTTTTGCTCAGTAAAAATACTCATTATTGGATATTCTATGAAACTGGATTAACTTAATTCTAAATTATGCACGTTAATTGTAATAAAGTTTAGTCTGTTTCAAAATCTATGGTCTTCAAAAGCTATCATCTATGTAGTAATCAGGCAAAGAAGTATTTTCGGACTGATTTTCAATAAATCACTTTTAAAAATATTTTCCAAAGCCAATAATGTTCCAGCATTCGTTTGTAGAGTTAATTACAATAATAAAAAAAAGACAAGTGAATCTTTTGATATACTCGTAAAAGCGAACTTTACTAGTTAACGTGTACAGAAAACTAAAATTATATAATCGTATCTATCATATTAATAAAAAAATAGAAGTTAAAATGATTGATTATGAACAAATACTTCAGTAACTACCGCTGATAATATGATAGAACATACCTAATTTACTGGACAAGATAAGAATCATAATCGACTTTTAAGATGACAAAAGATAAAACAATAAAAATTAAGCCGTTGCCTATTCCATTCAGTTACAATTAAGTTATATTCATAACCACGAGTTAAAGTTTGAATTACAGGCAAATTTAAATTTAAACACAAAAAAGAGTTGGTATAATTTATGTTAAGTGACGAAAAGATCTCACATGAGGCATGTCTTTTCAAAAGAGTTTAATTCCAGTATCAACTTTTTTCAGTAAATCAAGAGAAACACAACCAATGGCTGCGTTCAGAAATAAGCAAATTTGATTATTATTATGAACCTCTCTATTAAATATAAAGGTTCATAATAATGTTAGAACAAGGAAATACTTTTAATGAAATACTTAAAAATTTAAATCTTAGAAAATAAGCATGCAACTATCTATTTTGAACAAAATTGCATTCACACTTGAAAAAATGCTAAAATCCCTTTTATCCTTTGGTACTTCTCATAGTGAATTATTTACATTGATCACTATCCCCGATTTTCCCACACCTTAAACATACCCCCACGCTTAATCAACTTACATATTTATTATGTACTTCACTTTAACGAACTGCAATTTGCGACACTATTTAGCGTCTCAACAGCCTTTTACTATTGGATATAGTAGCAGTTAATAGTGTTCCGATTAAAGCAAATACTGTTAAAGCGATAAGCAAATTGCTAGTTGTCTGACCCCTAGCTAGCCTAAAGATAGTTTTATCGAAACCTAAGCAGAGACCAATGAAGGCGGATACGAGAGTCAAAGTTCCTGCGCCGGAGTGTAAGAGTTTGGTGACGACGGTTCTTTCCGAGTACAAGTTGATGACTCCTCCTACAAGGCTGATACAGGTTAGAATCATCGCGATAAGGCCTGTAACAAAAACATTACATCTTAATATGGTCACAGACTCGAATTGATTAACAATAAGAGACTAACCAGTTAATATCAGAGTAATTTAAGACAGTTAAGATACACAAACTTCACGCCTGTATGCCCAAATGGGATAGGCAGAGCACACGAAACGTTACCGCTTCGGAGCCACTTTTAGCAATTTTAGGTTTTAAGTTTGACAAAAACGGTACAATAGTGACAGGTTGCTAGCCTGTCGCCTACGGTATAGATTTTTTTAAATAAATGATTTCTTCCAGTTTTTCCCTGGACTCTACAAATACTTATGTCACAGTAACTATGATAAATAAAATTACGTTCAATTACAAACATATGAAGCCTAGATTATATGATTAAAATAACAATGATAGACGTTTGTTTAGTTACGAAATAAAAGTAGGAATCAAACAATCCTCTGAATACTTAAATGTTCTTTTAATCTAAAAGATAAATAAGTATATTTTAAAAGTTCATAATGTTAAATTAATTAAAAATGATAAAGGGATGACTTTCCGTTAATTTAAACAAATGAAGAATTATGATTGGTTTTTTGGAGTCTTTTGTATTACGCTACTACGCTATTTCTACTACGCTACTTATGCAGCAGCAGCAGTTTAAGCAACCTGAGATATGTATGCATAGGAAAATTCGTGTCTAGATTCCTGTCCAGCGGTGGTGTAGGGGTTATGGTACGCAGCACGGATTGCTGAGGACCTGGGTTCGATTCCCAGCGCTGGTCTCTTTTTCTGGTTTTTCTGTGCATCCATGTCTCAGTTTGTATTTTCGATATGGTTTCACGGGATACCCGTAAAAGTAACAAATTTGGAGTTGAAATAAAAAATACAAAAAGACTCCAAAAAACCAATCATAATTTAATTGCTTAGTAGCGACATCTCTTGTCTGGGTGAGCGGTTGGTTCCGAAAGAGTGTGACGTCTCTCGATGAGAGCGGAACATAGATGTCGCTAGTGCTGCTGCATAAGTAGCGTAGTAGAAATAAGCAACCTGAGATATGTTTGCATAGGAAAATTCGTGTCTAGATTCCTGTCCAGCGGTGGTGTAGGGGTTATGGCACGCAGCACGGATTGCTGAGGACCTGGGTTCGATTACCAGCGCTGGTCTCTTTTTCTGGTTTTTCTGTGCATCCATGTCTCAGTTTGTATTTTCGAAGATGAAGAATGCAAAAGATACAAACTTTAAACATTGATCAATTACCAAATATTCCATGAGCATACTGGAAATTATTATTTATGTTACTGATCCTAATGCTACTGCCAGTGATAGCCAGGATAGCTCCGATGACCTGCATCACCCAGTGGTAATCCTTCTTATCGTGGTAACTCAATGACAATGACCATCCATTATGGGGGCTGAAGGTAAGGACCGCTTGAGCCATCATGATAATATACTGAAAAAAGGAATATAGGAATAATGCTAAATGATGTTTTTAATAATAATTTTATGTTTGTCACATGAGTATTGTTTTGTATTAAATTAATTCAAGTTTGAAAGCCATGTGACAATTACAAAAGGATATTGCAGCTATAGATTCGCTGAGAAAAAGTTTATGTTACTTGAGCTTCTAGATTACAAATTAAGCATATAAAAGTATGAAACATAAATTACGAGCTCTTCCTGAAGGTATTACAAAAACTAAGAATTTTTTGGGTGCTCTAAGGCGCCACTGCATTGGCGTATACCTGCAGCAATTAAGTACGAGTACGTTAAGCGGCAATTACGCTGCGTCGTTCACCTAATGCGGTCGCCGAATTTGTTTCAAACTACTTCGGCGAACGAACGTCGTCTTTAGTTACATTATTCTGTCCGTCTACTGCGACAGCCATTTTAAGGCGGTGGCAGCTGTCGCTCGCCGAATGCGACCGACTACCGTGTTATTTACACTTTTGCGGTCGCCGCATGCAGCGTGCTCGAAGAAAACATTAACCGTTGGGGGAGAAAAGTCCTTAAGTGGTGCCCATGAACCGGAAGACGATGCGTTAGCAGGCCTCTCATCAGGTGGACTGACGACTTCGTGAGAGTTGCGGGAAATCGGTGGATTCAAGTGGCGAGTTGTTGTTTATTGTGGCGTTCTAATGGGGAGGCCTTTGTTCAGCAGTGGACGTCTTCCGACTGATGATGATCATGATGATGACTAGTAAATGCATCGAAATAACGGGAGTTTATTAGAAGTAATTCTGATCTACTTATACATACCGCAAATATGTATCATGTTAAAAAAAACTGTAATTAACCTATGTAGTATGTATAAATAGTACTTACGCCAGTCACGCACAAGTAAATGTGTTGTGACAAATTATTTTGTTCAGGGAAGGCACTTGCAAAAGTAATGGCACCAAATGCGTTATTGTATTGATCACATTCATGAGCAATATGAAAGTACTGGACTCGCCTGTATTGTGCGGCATTTTGTTTTTCTATTTTTTAATTTAATGCACAATCTACTAAATTGTTATCACTTTTTTACCATTAACATGTATAGCGCTTCACAAAGTTCCTTTGCTTCTACTATTGTCAGTTTGGGTCATGTATTATCTGTTGATTATTAGATAAATATGTTTGTTTTGTTCATTTCTTAGTATTAGTTATATTTTGATAAATATTCACATAATCCATGTCACTACAATGATTGTCATAAGTTAAATGTTACGTAAATTATGATATAGGTACATTATTTTATATTGAATATATTAATGAAATAGGTAATAAAAAAAAATACATAATAAAAAAAACCTGTTTCTTTTTGGGATCGATTCAAAATAAAATTAATGACAAGTATCTTATCTATGTACTAATTTCAAGCAATTATTAAGTACAAATCGCATCAAGACCTTTGTGCGTTTCGCAAGTTAATATTATAGCTGATCCTTTGACCCACTGTCACAAAAAATTCTATTGCAACAAATATGGTGAATAACCAGGTGAAGATTTTCAGAGCGATTATGAAGTTTCCATCATCAATCCATTTTTTGAACGACTGTTTATCAAAACCTTGATGGAGACTGCTAGCAGATAGAAGCAGAGTCGCGATCCCAGTGGCTCCATGAATCCATTTGAGACCAATGAATAAGTTTACAGGGCAGGTCAACTTTGAAACTAATGAAGACAATATTCCGTTCAATACGCTTAACAATGTTGTAATTAGTGCAAATAACCCTGTAACAGAATAAAACTATTTTTAGAGATATATTTTGATTAATTACACACGTGAAATCCCAGGTTGGCTTATTTCCGATAATAATCTCTTGATGTTATTTTCATCGATAGAAAATCCCATTTTATCATTGAGGGTTAAATTAGTTACGAGTATAGACATCGGCAGTAAAACTTAACTTCAAACATTACCGAATACTATCTGGGCAATTGAGTTCGGAAGAAATATTTATGGTTTGATCAAGGAACTTCCATTTCTATTGGTGTGACATCAGACAGATAATATATTTGCGATAAAAAATAATAAGTTCTTAATAAATACTACAGTTCTTACCCAGAATTCCATGAGTAGTATTGAAATTGACGCGTTTGTCTTTCATCATTACAGCTGAACCAACGAGAACTAGTATGGTCCCGATTATTTCCAAGAACCAATGCAAGTTTCTTTTGTGACGTCGCTTTAAGTAGAGTGACCAGCTATTAAATTTGGTAAGAACTAAAATTCCTTGGCACATGAAGAGTTGATACTAAAAAAAAAGAACATTTTGATATTATACTTAAACGTGATTGTATTGTTATAACTCTTTATTATACACAAAAAATATGAAAATAACAGTTAACAAGACAAAGAGATGTATCAAGGTTTGTTGATTGTTTATAAAATACGTTCTGACCTAGTCGGGTTGGTTGATCAGATAATTACAATAATATAGTACTTATATGCGGAAATAGCCTTTGTAGAAGTGGATATATACAGGGTGGCCCAATTATATCGGTCAGTATGGGAAAGTCTGAAACTATACGACATACGAAAATTTCTTCTTAGGAACCATGACATCGATTTTAATAACAAGAAAAACTGCATGCATGAATTTAAAAAAAACCTGTACTCAGCTCGGGAATCGAACCCGGTTGTTTTGAAAAAAAAAAATGTACACTACTTCTATTTAGATATCGATTGTGTACGTCTTAAGAAGTAAATGTGTCCATGAAACATTATGTCTAAAATGAATAAAATGCATTGTTTTCACATACTTTAATTTATTTTAGTAGGTGTTCGAAGTGGCCACCGTTTTTTTCAATACACTGTTCAACACGGTTAGGTAACGATCTTATTATTGCATTTTGTATCTTGACATGGTGAATTGGCGTTAAAATTGACTCAATGGCTGCTTTAAGGTCTTCAACGGTATCATAGCTTGTTTTGTATACTTCATTTTTCACGTAACCCCACAAGAAATAATCAATCATTTCTTTCCCATACTGACCGATATAAATGAGCCATCCTGTATAATACCGAATGAGCTTTTATAAGTCAATTAAGAGATGATGAAGCCGTGGTGGCCTAGGGGTTTGACCTATCGCCTCTCAAGCAGAGGGTCGTGGGTTCGAACCCCGGCTCGCACCTCTGAGTTTTTCGAAATTCATGTGCGGAATTACATTTGAAATTTACCACGAGCTTTGCGGTGAAGGAAAACATCGTGAGAAAACCTGCACAAACCTGCGAAGCGATTCAATGGTGCGTGCGAAGTTCCCAATCCGCACTGGGCTTGCGTGGGAACTATGGCCCAAGCCCTCTTATTCTGAGAGGAGGCCTTGCCCAGCAGTGGGACGTATATAGGCTGGGATGAAGAGATATTAAAATAACTAAGTAAATAAGGTACAGTAGGTATAATGCAATTACGAAATTTATTTCGTTTCACTTACCCCCAATACACAGAGCACTATGTGTAATTCTAAAACACTCAAATTCGTTGATCTGCTTGAATACCAAATGCAAATCACCACGACCAAGGAGATCAAAATATGAGACAAAAGATTAAAGGTTAACCTTAACGTACAAAGCCAAATTTCATTTACTGAATTATATTTTGAAATATTTTCTGGCATATTGCAGGTTGACGCAACGTCTATCTCCGACTTTCTTGGTCCGATTAGTTCTGCTTTTCCATTGTTTGAAATAATTCATTTGGAGAGGTTTAATTCTTAACACGTAGTTTCGTTCAACAAACTTAGTATTTGAGTGGCTCTTCATGGTTGTTGACACGTCTGTTGATAACTCTGCTGATCGTTACGCACTATAGATTTTATGAAAGGATTGAGGGATGTTTGTTTACAGTAGACACATATTAATCAATACTTACGAGTTACATACTCATACATTACGAGTGCAATTGAGTCTTTAGTATTTAGTAGTATCTTAGGTATATGATTGTATTTTCTATAAGTTTATATTCTTAAATAAATTTTCCTTATACATTGAGTCTTGGAATCGCAATCCACTGCGGAACAGTTTCAAGAAAATGAATCGTTATGTTTAAGGAAAATTATTGTTACAATTTCTGCAAGAATTTGCTACCTACTAGGTACGTGTAGTGGTTCATAATCAAATTTTTTGCTTGTTGGAACATTTCAAAGAAATAGTGAAAATACCTACTACGTTTTGAGAAACAGTATGTAGTCATTGAGTTAAGATTGTCGCACACGTAACCGCTCGGCACCAGGTCGGCGCCACCTCACCTCATTTGCTCTCCTTCAACCAGGCGTCAACCATACGCAAGCACATAACGGAAACGGCTCAGCACCTCCGAGGTGTCCGCGCGGCTGCGGCTAGGTGACATCGCGCTTACGGCTGAGCGCTTAGCGAGGTGGCATAGCGATCGAATCGAAATTGCGAGAGAGACAAGAGTTTGGGCGTCGGCGGGGTGGCTGGGGGAACGATGGCGGTCTGCGCACCGTCCCCGTTCCGGCGGGGAGACGCTAGCGCGGCGGCGGCCCGACGTAAGCTTGATGACTGCGAGTTGCCCGCGCGCCGCTTGCGGATTACTTACTAGCTTGTGCCGAGGCGAGGCGATGCTGTTCCGATGCCGACATTTGTGCGTTACAGTATGGAATTTCTTACAAAGAATACTGGACGGCTCGAGTTGAGGAGGCGCCGATCCGGTGCCTAGCGGTTACGTGTGCGACAACCTCGCCAGCTCGAAATTATACGTCCAAGCGGAAAAATGCTTATTTGCAATACAACAACAAGGAAAACTGGTCATCTTGAATATCGTCAAAATTGGAGTCTTATCTATTTACGTAGAATCAGAAAAAGTACAATTCGTATTGAAATTTGCTTCGGACGGGAAAAATAGTCAAGTCGTGTGGACGATTTTCCATTTGTACCTACTAAATGACAGTAAAACCTAAAGTGGTTTTCTAACGCCAAAATTTGTGAACAGATGACACTAGCGAAAATCAATGAACATTGACAAGCTTTTAGTGTTTTACTCATTTCCTATCTAATCTACGGTGATATCTATTATCGGGCGATAATTTATGACCGCCAGTCGAAAATTTAACAAAGGATGTGTCAACAATTTGGAACGTTCTATTAACATATTAATAAGGAAAAATTATTACTGTTTATGAGTAGGCCACATTTGCCAAGTTAGTTGCTCTGCTCTTCTTTTGTATATATAACAACCAGTCAAGTGCGAGTCGGACTCGTTTCGGTTTTTATTCCCGTGGAGTATTTTGAGCTTGTTATTTTTTTTACAGCTCCAAGGATTTGCAGTCTCGCAATTTTGATACTCGTATCCTATACTTCGGACATGTGGCTCGACGTGTGTGGGAAACACTGCATAGACCAACTTGTAGCGCAGAGAAGGGTCTGTGGTAAAACCAGTGATGAAGAATCATTTGACGTGGTACTGACTACGATTGCTCTGTCAAGAGTATTAGGCAAAGATCATATTTAATTTTTGATAAAAATGGTTTTGGCAGACAGACCTACATTTTGATAACGAAACGATCCGTCCTATAAAAAAATGTTATTTTTTTTAGTTTTTAAGTTTAGTAACTTAAAAAGACTGAAAGGGATTGCAAAAGAAAAGAAAATGCGTTCAGTTTTTAAGCTTTTTTTTATTTTTGTACATTTGTTATTTTACGCAACATTAGTAATTACAGGATAAACCTCGATTAAATTGGTAAGCTGCAGTTAGGCACTTATTGCAAGACCATATAGTTACATATGTTACTTTCACTGTCTGAATACATTTCTCAAAATTTAAATCATTATGTGGCCAGCTACTTAAATCTAAGTACAGTTACAATGGGTGGTGACCCCTTCTTCACCGTATTACAAATTGCGGCGAGCTTTTTTTTAAGCCAATGTAATTTACTCTACCTAAGAATACACAATACATAAATACTTAACAGCCAGTAAGTAAATGCACTATACATACAAAAGTTCTATTTACATAATATTTCCTCTATGACTAACAGAGCGAAACTCATTGCCAGTAAAACTGACACAAATAAATTATATTTATGAACACAATGCTATAATTACTAAAAATAACCAAGTAGTAACTTGGAATTCTGATTCGAATTTGTAAAATAGCTATAACATTTATCGATGGACACATTTTGACCATTTTCAATATTACAGGGCGAATCGCGCGACAGCAGCGCGGCTGGTCTTAAAACAGGTGCGATTAAAGTACGACCTGTAATGTAATCAAAACCTCATTGTGATTGCCATGAGGGTTTCAATTATCAAGTCGTCCATTTGTCGAAAAATACTAGGTCGTACACTTACCGTACTGTTAAAAACGTCAAAGACATACCACGCTGCCGTCGCACTGCTAACGCTCTAACTTAGCTTAGAAGCGGCCTTAGTGTGTGTTACACCAAGTTACACATGGCCCACAAATATAAGTTACATCGGCAATCTTCGTCTTCGCAAACGAATGTTGACAAACGCCGAGCTAAACCAGCGTAGTGGTAAGCACCAATGCATTAAAGACCTAACTGAATTTGATGCAAAGTAGAATATGCAATGTCAGGTAAACGGACTGATACGGTGACGTGTGGCGCGACGCCGAACAAAATGGCGCACGAACGTGTGACCAATGGCTGCCCAAGATTTTACACGCACAAACGTATTGCATTGTTTTGGCTTTTCGCGCCTTCAAAAAAGCTCATTGCGTAGGTACACCGTTGTACAACTTAGCTCTACATCGCATTTATGGTACAGTTGTACTATAATAACAATCAATGTCAAATTAGCTGCCAACGCCCTTTGATTCGACGGCTGGTTTGACTTTGGATATATTTAAAGTAACTTGGTGCAACTCAGCTTTAGTGTCCATTACAAATACAAAAAATACTTTAGTTTTGTTTTACTTACTTTATCATAGCCTAAGATTGACATCGTGAAGAACAATGTTTTGAGTACAATGCCAAAATGTACTTAAACTAAAAAGAATATTCGACAGTTTCTAAAAAGACAATCATCAAACCAACCGGGTCGTGACGTGACCCACTGTGCAATTTTTTCACAGAAAATGTCACAGTGACATGGTGGCCCGACAAGAAAAATCCTAGAGAATATTATAAAATGAGTCGAGAAACAAATGGTTCGATGGTTCCTATACAAGCCGAAGTCTGGGAGGAACGATATGTTTATCAACAATCGTCTTTGCCCCCTCCTCGCACCCCCTACCTACCTACAGTCGAATATTCATTTGTTAACACTTCAAAAATATCTTAGCAAAAGGCTGTATAAAATTCAAACCTTATTACAAAATAACTTTGATGTCGTGATATTAATGCAAGCTGTACCTAATTAATTTACAAAATGAACTTATTGCATTAATTTTAGTTGTTTCTACATGTAATAAAGTGCCTTTAGTAGGATCCCTAATAAAGTTTTCGCTGCATGTATTAAGTACTTGTAGGGAGTATGTACTTGAAAGTGTCATAGCTTCTCAATATCGAAAGTAAGCTAATCAATGTTCATAAAAACGTAAAAACCTTACACAACTACTTAATTTTAAAACTTTTTACATTACTCATACAATCTCATGGTTATACAAGCAAGTAAGGTGCCAAACACGTATATAATCGAAGTGCATTTATTATGTTAAATATTCCTTCCCCCACAGATCGACTTCAACTAAACATTGGAGATCACGACACTACTACTACTTAATACTTAATCCGTCCTTCTACGCACACTTGGATGTGAATGTGTATCAGAATTAAACAATCATCGCGTACAATTCGTTAGCCGAATTTATTTTCACGGGCTGCCGCCACAAAAATGCAGTCGTGTCGTCTTACGCTAAGGTTGGAAAGAGACTGCTATATACTTATGACAGCTATGCATGAACATTATTCAAATTGACATGGATAAGTCTGTAAAGGGACAACATGATCTAAACTGTCATCATGAGGTATTCTTTACCAACTTCTCAATATTGGTTGTACGGTTAAAAAAATATATTCGTCAATTTAATCATAAGTCTAATTTTTCTTCTGAACGACTGTACCTTGTACTGATTTAAACGCTGCTTGTTACTAAATTAAAGATTACTTAAGATGCACACTTCATAATATGAAACTTACCCTTAAAGTCTTTAATGCCTCAACCAACGCAATGATGGTAGGTAAACGTTACAATAATATTTATCAATAATATTTTATGATGTGTAGCGAATACCTATGTCCAATGTATATGTAATGTTGCAACTTCACGTCATCAGAATGATGTATCACTTGACAAATGGTCGGTACTCGTATATATAAGAAACTACGACGACTCAGTAAATATGGCACCATTTTTATTGAAATTTCGGAATATTTCATCACAATGTTTTGTTAGCTCAACTGAACGCCCCTGTAAAGGTTTTTATCGAAATCGATGATTTAAGATGTACCTAGTGACAGTGTCAAGTGAAGAAATATGTATCTATTCGAACAAGCATCTGTGGTACATAGTTTTGAAGAGTTAGATAAGTACATATTTTACACTCCACTGGATAAACACCAACCAATGTATGAAAATATTTGTAAGCTAGAATTAAAAACATTTCCACGAGTATTCAGTCAAACTAAGTTGATCAATCACTGAAATATTTCGATTTGATTTTTTGACAGTGAGTAGAATCAAAGTCTGGCACATTGGCATCGGTTGAAGTAGTACCTTCTTAGTATAGTACCTTTTAACAGATTCACATTGCGAACCCTACTCATTAGAATTATACACACGTCTAAGACAGCCCAGGGTGTCAATCATTTGGACACCTCAGTGTTACCCAGAGAAGAGGTCGTATGCTGTGTCGAATCAGTAAGTAAGTTAAATACATAGTGATACGCTCAGAGACTTCTAGTAATATGTAATTGGAAATCAAACCAATAATCCTATACAGCTTTACATAACACCGCAAATAAAACCCAGGAACTAATTATCAGTTAATTGTAAAATTTAATTTTTAGTAGGTAGCAAAGTCAATTGACTGAAATCAATTGAAAAGTGGTTCTACAGTTGCGGCTTAAGATTTAACTCCCCGTTGGACTCAGGCGGTTTATTGTAAGATTTAGCTCTGCATTGGACTCAAGACGGTTTATTGTAAGATTTAGCTCTCCATTGGACTCAGGCGGTTTATTGTAAGATTTACTAAAATTGTTTTTTTTTGGAATCTTTTTGTATCTTTTTGTATTATTTTTTTAAAATTTAGTCAAGCTTTACGTACAATATGTCATTTATTTAAGTTTTTCGCTTATTGTCGAGCCACATTGACGGAGATGTCACATAGTGAAAATCTTTAATATTTTATGATGAATTCTGATTGAATTTCCACATTTTCGAATAGTGTACCTACTATCGAGCAATTAGACTGTTGAGGATTGAATTTAAATATAGGCGTTCATTGTGAATATTGTAAAGTATAATCAGAGCATTTGTGTGCAAGGAAAAATCAAAAATCGCCAATTGGAGCTCAGCGCTTGATATAACAGCGAATAATGGTTTAAATTTAATCTTAATAATACTTACAGGATTAACAGACAGTCGGTTAAATGAAATGCCATTATTAATTATTAGAGCCCGTGCGATAATGCTATTTACAACAAAGTTTTGTACTTTAATTAAAGTACTGTAGTACCTATAGAAATGTCGTCAGGATGTAAGCCATTATTTCATTGCAATTTGGTTTTGGTGAGATTAGTGCACGCAAAAGGCTAGTATTGCAAAACAGTATGTTATATATTACGTTTTCTCACTTAGCGTCTATTAATTTATCACAATACTGTGTCATAGCGCCTGAGACTTTTGTTCACGTTACCTGCAACAAAAATATATATTTATTGCCATGTCATTTGAAAAGGAAACGGAGTAGTCTTAATAGTCATCATCATGGTCACAATACATTTGTACTTTGCTAAATTAGAGAAAAAACAACATTAGGTACATTAATCAACAAAGTTGCTATTACGTTAACAATTCATACGAATAAATAAAATATATATCATTTATTTCATCCTAATGAGGTCCACAAGTAGGTATACTCTTAATTAGGTATCATTATATATTATACTAGCTTTTGCCCGCGGCTTCGCCCGCGTGGAATTCGGTTATCGCACGCTGTTCCCTCGGGAACTGTGCATTTTTCCAGGATAAAAAGTAGCCTATGTCACTCTCTGGCCCATAATAATATACTATCTCTGTGCAAAACATCATGTCAATCCGTCGCTCTGTTTCGACGTGGAAAACGAACAAACATACAAACACACACACTTTCGCATTTATAATATTCTTAATTGAGTATATATTATTATCATCATGTCAGCCGTCGGACGTTCACTGTTTGAGATAAACCTCACCATAGACCTCCAGTTGCATCGGTTGGAAGCGGTATGCATCCACCGTGAACCTCCAATCAAGAACTTTTGGGCCTTAACGGCTGTATGTTCTCCGTGCCTTATGTCCTTATAATAATTAGGTATGTATCTAACAATCCTTCGAATAACAACGTAACTATTGTCTATATTACAGCGTAAGTGATACGTACACAGTCTACCGTCCTCCATGGCACGAGTGGCAGCAGTAGTCAGCGTAGTACGGGTAGTGGCAGAGCCGGGCCTGAACAGCCAATACACAGTTGCTGAGCTTGTCAGCACATTGCCCTGCAATAAATAGACATAGGTACTGAAGTCTCGCAGAGATTTGATAAAACAAGGGGTTCTTAACTCATCACAAATGCCGCCTTTACATTTTACCTTACATTTTGCCTTAGCATTTTACCGATTACAACATAAATTAAAGGGAGAAAATATATTTTTGTCTAAGTATAGATTATTGAGAAGCCTGTATGTAGTAAGTAGTAGCACAATTAACAAGTCTCATTTCACGTCTTTTAAATCCGGAAATGGTCCACCTAGTTTCGATCTTTCAGAAAGATGAAGATTTTAATCGTATATTAATTAGTAAGTTATTTTTAGCGCTAGTAAAATTATGAATTATTGTAAGTTTAAATTACCATTATTATACTGTCTATTTTTAGGATTTTGTGGGTTCGGGCTTTGGTGTCTCGTCACTCGCTGTTGTGGGTCTGAAACTAAAGACATCATTTTCAATTTTTACTTTTCATTAATGAATTTTCTGGGTTATAGAAATGAGACATTATAGTGAATTCATGCTACATCTAGCGTCAAAAATTGCAACAAATAGCTGATAACTAATTTCATTTCGATCAACTTTATCACATTTCTGAGCCTTATTGTCAATCACGGTTTACCCTTGAAATGTCGACAAACTTAAAACAGTTAAAAGTCAATGTTTCCTATTTTTTCATTTCATCGAATATTCATTACCTCGAATGATTAAAACGGGTATTTTTTAATCACCGATTTTTAATTTCTGGAAATATTATTTAATATATAGTTTATTTGGCAGAACTTCATTTCATATTTTAAATATCTGAACACGCTTCTACGCCGTTAACAATAGAGTCGTGTTGAGATATTTTTGATCAAAAGTTTGCTCACAAGTTTATGAACGACTATACAGAGGTGAGGTGGAGTTGATTGAATAGTTTTAAACTAACCTGCAGGCGGGACAGCAGCCGGCCTGTTAGCTTGAGGCCAGCTGGTGGAGCAGCGCGCAGGCACGCAAGTCCGCCGAGCCAGCGGCCTGGTGCTGTGGCACTCGGCGTCGCGCGCGGCGCCCTCTGCGCCTTCTACGCCGCCGCGCGCGCACCACACTGTCCGGGTTTGAACGCCAGCCTCGCACGGGCCTTGGCACTGGAGATTGACAATTTTAATAGTTTTTTTTTAGATTTCTGTATTGCGGTGTTTCTGACGCCATACATGGTACTAAATTAATTTAGTTAATGAATTTAATTTTGATTAATTTTAGAGCCACAATAGAGCTCAAAAATAAGTGTCTGTTAAAAAAAAAATTACTACAAGATTTGTTTGCCCACTGTACTTTTTGTTGACTGTACTTACAATGTCATCCAATTTACATATGTGTACTACCAAATTCAAGTCACTTCGACCATTGGAAGTGGGTGAAAATAAACTTGCAAGGTTTGGCCCAACAAAAACCACAACAACAAACAAGGCAAGGTGTATATTATGCTTGTAACAAAGCGATAAAGAGAAAGTTTGTTTACGTAAAACATAAAATTAATCTTATAAAAATGCAAAAATGGATCGTTTGGTTCCAAGTCATGAGTTTTTTTTTAGTTTTTGGGGACCTAAATTTGTAGTGTAGCTAAAGGAAAGATGTCCACTGTGCTCGAACGACCAGAGGGAAACAGAGGCTTAAGAGGACATAAATTCAAACCACTAGATCAAACTACCACGGTTTCATGGCATTTAAAGCTATTTATATAGCTCTATTGACATACGTAGATAACATTACTGAGTCCCAACCATTTCTTCACTAACCTCACTCCAATCACTAAGATACCAGCTAGGCGCGCAGGTGCCCCCACAGGCCCGCTCGGCTTCTGGCTTGGGGGCACGACATGAGCCATCTCTCAGTCGCCGCCCGTTGCCACCGATGCAGATGACACCACGCACCTGACGTCCACTACATGATGCTGAGCACGACGACCAGTCGCCTGGAAAAATAATGCAAAAGCAACTATGGTAAGACTGTCGGAGACTAAAGACTAATTACTATTCGGTGGTACTATACTATGTAAATAAAATGTTTCTCTCTCTCTTGAGGCACGAAACACTTAAATTTGCTGACCCAAAATTTCACATTTGAAGCATAGGTACGACCTTAGGACAAATTAAATACGTACCAGTAAACCACTGAGCATCGCATTGTTTCCTCAATGCACAACTTTGTGATGAAGTTGGAGCACGATGAGCAGCACAACCAGACGGATCTGCACAACGGACTCCTCTGGACTGGACTCCGCCTCCTACGCACCAACCTACGCACTGGACCAGACATACAAATAAATAAAGAAGAACAATGATTGTAAAAGGATACCTACGTAAAAGAAGACCAGTCAAACAATTGAAGTAAATGTTATAGTTGCCTAAAGTACAAAAGCATCTGAGATCTCTTTTCTTCGTTATGTTTTGTACCAGAAAATCAAAGAAAAACAGGATCTCTTCACAAAATGACCATAACACTAATAACTCCTTTGATGTTACATCAATGTGATACTTTGATAATAAATGTATCTCCTACCGATCTGAATTATGGATCAAATAAAATGCAAGCATCAACACTGTCGGTAACTTGCAAAAGATACCTTCAAAACTTTTAAATGATACGATGACTAATGAGCTGCACTATTTAGCCACAATATAGAAGGGTGTTTTCAAATTACACAATAAGGAAGATTTAGTCGCATACCTACCTCAGACCATTCAGTATATAACCATCCACCAGCACCAGTATGACTGAAGGACTGCTGACTCAGGGTCGGTCCAATTTCATTGTCTGTTACATTTCGAGCGAGAGATATCACCGGTCCATCCCGGAACGTGTCTGTTCTGTCTCTCGGCCTCACTTGCCGCCTCGTGTCAGGACGAGGTGCTTCTGTGGTAACAGTTCCATCGCAATTGGGAATATCACAGAGTTCGCTGCTCGGTGGCATGGGCAGAGGGCATTTCTGATCACTTATCTGTAAAAACATTGATAATTTTATGTAGTACATCTGTAAAAAAATATTTTTAAAGCAGGTAACTGGTGTGACTCCCAGTTATTACTAGGTGCTAGCCCTTTAGCTAAGTCTCTTTTAGGAACAATAGCAAGAAACATACATTTACAAAAGAATACCTGACCAAGGAATAGCTAGATATAGGCACCTATCAGTTGCTTCCAAGTGCCTGCCTGATAATTTCAGTAACAATAATAATATTTTCCTTACAGCCAAATTTTTGACAATTGTCATGTTTGTATCTTTATATCTCAGCTTACAAAATCTTACCTTTGTAATTCCTCGTGCATGATCCTGAACGCATCCCACAATCCTCGTCCTGTAAGCTGGCCCGCAAACGGGACAAGTTCCCCAAGGAGCCGCTCTCCATCTCGGAGGACAAGGATTCATCCCACATCGTCGACGACGCGACGGTGGCGGATTTCCAGAACAATGCACAGCTGAAACCTCCCTATCATTCTTCCCATCAATCTCAACACATCTAAACTTTCCAATTTGGAGACCTCCACCACAAGTTCGTGTACACTGATTGAACGAAAGAACCTTCCAGGTGAATTTTCTTTCACCTCCTGTATTTGCGTCAGCGCGGTTGTCGAAAGTATTCTGGTTATGGTTCATAGGCCGAGACAGTGATGGCTCAGAAGGATATTCTAGAGCTCTCGTGTGTGATTCGGCACTGTGATGCCTATGATGCCTGGTTGCTTGGTGATGTTGTGGCGGAGGGTTGACTGTGGGTATATCGTTACTGGTCTCATCTTCTGAGTCTGTTAAGTATTCGTACTTTATGTTGGGACTCGGTTGAGTGTACAGAATCTGAAAGTATAAAGTTACTTTGAGTTTCTTTGTCTGGAAATAAATTTAGTCTAGGTAAGTTGGATGAAGTGTTACCATTATGTCGATAGGATGATGAAGTGGGCCATGAGCGAAGACGGCATCGAGTCCTGCTGCGCGCGAGTACATGAACCTCGCGCCCGCAGCCTCGTACGTGCCAGGCGCGCTCACGGCAAACTCGCCGTTCATTATGTATGAACCATTGGTAACCTTTAGTGCTGATGACAACAAACAAAAACATTAACCTTAACCATTAACCTCTCGTCTGGTGCAAGTATACTTACGAGTAATAAAAACTTTTTCCCAATAATGTTAGTAGTGCATCTACTTATAAAATTTAAAATGTTTGATGGACTAAAGAAGTTGCTAGTCGAATTCATCAATGATCACCTCGACTAAGGGTTTTGGTATTTAAAAAAAGAATATAACCCAGATAAAAACTAAAATAAAGCGCTGGAGTCATTTAACGAATTGCCCCAATGCAACGTTGTAACGGGCTGCGTCATGCAAATAATTAACCGCCAATTGTGAAGGCGACTTCCATTTATCTCACAATTTGCAGCGTAGGCGCGTCTATTGAAGACTGCGGTGGCGGTGCGCGTGTGCAATTTCAATTAATCGATTCGACATCGATCTTTGCACCGTCGAACACTACATCTCTCGATTAAGATCTCTCCTTGTGACCTACTATTTTGTAATAAATGTTTGATCGATGCGAATAAAAAATCGATAGTGTCTAATAATTTTGTCCTTTTTCATTTAGCGATTTTATAGCTGCAGTTTATTTACGATTATTATGTTTTATTGCTTACCTATGTAGTTGTCGCTGGAGACTATTTCTGAGATGTTGAGACGGCAGGCGCCGCGCGGTACTGTTGCTACGTAGGAGTAGCCGAGTGGTAGCCTTGGTCGGGAGAACAACCCAGACACCAGTCTTCGGCCACATCGCACTTCTCTCGTCGTCGTTGAGGCCAAGACTCCTTCTCTGCCCACGACCTGTAAATAAAAGAACAATATTACATAATATAATGTAAACGGGATGGGTATAACGTCCCAAGTAGCACAAGTGGGTTGCATAACAGCCGGATAATGGATTTCATTTACACTTAAAGCTGAATAACAGTGATGTATAGTTGCTGAATAGCCGGCTGTTCAGAAACTATAACTCTTAAATGGGCACAAATTATTCAGCTTTAAGTTCACATTGCCGTTTAATGGCGTTATAGTAGCGTTTTAATCGCGTTATTAAGGGTTATAGTAGTTGGGCTGAATATCGACTGAGTAGAAGAGCGATGTTACACTTTATTCAGACGAAACCTGACATGTGCACTCGAATATAGAGCTTAAAAAAATACAACCGAATTGATAACCTCCTCCTTTTTTGAAGTCGGTTAACAAAGTACTTTGTGTAGGTAAAAAAGCTTAGTTTTAGCCAGAAAAACGCCAACTACAGCGCCTTCTCACAACCACACAACACGTATCTCGGAATATTTGCATATAAACCACCACCTTTCACAGAACCTCAAACAGCCAAAGCCAATATTAAACATAATAAAAAAAATGACCATTAATCCATTGACCTGCACGAATCGGTTCACTGCATCCTTCCTAAAGCAAACAGCTAGAAAATAAAAGTTGCATTCATCGTCCGTAGTTCCGGACAAATACAACATATCTATGTTGTATCATCTGTGTTGTATGTTGTGTTGGTAAGCTCAAGGGTAGAACTTGGCTAGACTAGAGGTTTTAACTGAACCAATGAGAACTTTGGCATCATTTGCACTTTCCAATAGATAGGTAGAGGTTAATTGCTAGTCCCTTTCGTTAAAAAAATTATAGCAAATAACATATCACAGATAATACATGTTCCTTCGCGCAAACCGTGGATTAAGTTGTCAGTACATTTCACGCATGCGCTAGACCTAGGCGGTCGACAAGCGTATAATTTCAGAAAGGAATGCTGGATTCAATGTGCATCTACTTAAAAGAGCATTTAAAGATCTTGCAGAGAAGTTATTAAACATTAGGTACTTATAAAATAGCTGTCTTCCTGGGTGGTATTAGCGAACCGTTAACTTCGATTTTAAAAGGATATTCATTATATCGGAAGTATAGTGCGCGCAAGACTCGTAATGGTCGAAGGATTAAAATACAGCTAATCTTCTCCTATCTTCGTATTCTTCTATATCTATGTTAATAAAAAATAATCGAAGAAATTTATGTTCGTATCACTTCAGAACGGCAACTGCACTTACGTATTTGTGTAACGTATATATATAAAAGCAAAAAATAATTAATATATTATATTCAAAAAGACAAATACCAAAACCAAATAAATACAAACGAAGCGTCGTAGGGCGGTTTCAGACTAGCTTTTTTATTAGCTTGTATAAGCTCGTTTTTTGGAAGCGCATGTACGGGTGCGGTTTTGTTTTTTCCGAGCGTTAACACGAAGGAATACGCGCGTTTGGTTTAATCTAGAGCGCGTAAGCGCGTATGCCAAAAACGACCGTATATGCGCAGAAAAAACGCTAGTCTGAAAACGCCCTTAGGTGAAATTCAAATCCAAATCAGTAATAAACCGTACCCAAAGTACTCTCCATAGGTATATAAACTTGACGAGCGGTTGGATGGTGAAATACGGACCATCCGATTGTAAATACCGCACTTTATTATTTCAAGAAGATAATCGCGTAATTTATCTGTCAGCCGAGACAAAGCAGTCATTGCTCCCGCTCGAACTTTACCTTGTAAATATCTGAGTCATCGAGCATAATTATTATCTTTATAAACCATAGAAATATCGGAATTCAACTTGAGCTGAACATCAGATTAAATGCAGCTGCAATAAGATTATATACATACCTACATTGCTTGTAGAGTTTTAATAAGAAGGATGAGACAATTGGAAAAATTATAAGTTATATATGTCGGCCGCCGATCGTAAAATCCGCCAGATCACGAAATTCCTAGGCATATCATAAAATCAAAAATCATAACACGACACGATTATGACCAGAAATTAATTTAAAGCGCAACTTTCTCATGCCATAGGTAGGTATATTATACGTTTACATATAAAATAAAAATAGGAGCTATTTGAGTTTCATAGAAAAATGGAAACGTAAAGAAGTATGAAAGGTTTCTTCTTATTAGAAAGAAGGGATGTTGATAAAACAATAAAAGTAGTTGGTTCTTATTTTAGTTTTTTTTTTAAAGTTTCGTTGTCATCTGTTAATTTTACTGTATATAGTAGCAAAAAAAAGTTTTATGCATAAACGAAGTGTTTAACACAATATCGTCGCTGTCGTCAAATAACGGTGATTAACAAGAAAAGGAAGTGCTAACACAACAACATAGAAATCAATTTTACTCTTTCACCATCATGGAACACTATGCAGCGATACGGAGTGTCGCGCCAAGATTCACAACATATAAAGTAGTTAAAAAAGTAACTGGAACAGTTTGGATCTCCGGTGACAGGTAGCGCCGTCCTCTATTCACTTTATGGTTGTTGTGCCTAAACGTCACAACGTATTTCCAAAATTGTTACAATTTATTTGTGTTTTTTGGAAGTGTTAAGTAGTTAATTATGTTTATTTCACAAGGTATTGAGTGCGGAAACCTAGCAAAATGTGCGCGTATCATAAAACATAACAACAAAGCCGTTCGGCGCCTACGGATCAGTAAGAGGTTATTACTGTATAGGTATCGATATTGATTCAAATCAGGTATGTTACTTACTCTTATGATATATTTAAGATGCAATTCTACAATTCTGATAAACTGAGTAATCTTGATATTGTGGGTTAATGTTCATGATCATAATTATTGGTTGTTCATTTTTTTTTGTGTATCTATCGACCTCTCAAAAAAAAAAAAAAAAAAAAAAAAAAAAACAAACAAACAGAAAACCGCGAAAATTCGCGCCCTTTTCCCGGTAATAACGGTCACTCAACGTTAATTGTCTATGTACGCTACTCATCATTCCTTCCTCGAAGTTCCTTCTTTCTTTTATGCTCGCTTAGTGAATCAAGTGTGTGTAAACCTATAAGATTTATCTTTAAAAAATGAAGAGGGCAAATAACTCGTCGGATGATGAAGAATCGAAAAGGAAAAAGATCAGAAGATATGAAAGAAAACTTAACCGGCTTAAGCAAAACCTATCTGAAGATTCGGAAGTGCAGCACCAGCCCGGACCTAGCCAGTCTAGCTTCGAAGAACCCAAAGACAACTACACTGAGGAGACAGGTGTGTAAATATGAGTATGGTAACTAGCAATAGGCCTCCAAATCCCTCTATTTTTATAATGCTTATCTATTTCTTTTATGTTTCTCAACAGTCTTAATAGGTGTCTAAATAGCACTATTAACTTATAATAAAAATTATCTTGAACCAGAAACATGATATAGCATAATGGTCTTAAAACTTTTAGAGCTGGTTCCATACTAGAGGCCAGACATGACCAGTTAAATATAATGCATTAGTGCATACACAGTCCTGTGAAAAATTCAGAGGGTCACCATCTTAATTTATGGTGTATTGGTCTCATATATTTTCATATTTTTAGAGCTGACTCGTTACAGGGCAGACTGAGACTATTATTGGCCCAAAGCCTTTGTTACCATGGCCAAGTACATCCCTTCCTTTGAGTCATAATCCTATTCGAAACACAATAAGTGAATAATTGTGATCATTACAGAAATTCAAGCCACGGACGAATCACTGCCAGAGGAGTTTCTGCTTGCCTTAGGCGAGGAGGGCAATATATCTGAAAAGATTGGAGACAGCATCCGACAAGAACTTGTAGACAGGTGGGAAAACATCATGAAGACAGGCATTTTTAAGGAGAAGTGGACCTCATTAACTGAGAAATATTTAACACCAAGCAATTTTCCCAAGGCCATTGCGCCTAAACTCAATTCAGAGTTGGTTGCTGCTCTTTCAGAGACTATGATTAAACGTGACAAGAAATTTGAGTACAGACAGAACCTGATCGGAAAGATTCTTTCATGTTTGGGTTCTCTATTAACTGATATAATGAAGGGGAACCTGAACAGTCTGAAACTCATAGAAGGGATTAATGACTCTGCAAAAATTCTGTGTAATATGTATTATTATGACAATATTGTCAGAAAACACCTGGCTTTAAGCTCATTACCAGGCAGTGTCAAACAGGCTATTGCTAGTGCCCCAACAGATACCTACCTACTGGGAGAAAATTTAAGCGAACGCTTAAAAGCAGCCAAGGCAATTGAAAGAAATGGAACATTACTTCAACAAAGTAAACAACCTGCTAAAAAGCCACCTCCAAAGACAAATTTAAACTGGAAAGGCCCGTCTCAGAAGTTTCCTCAAAAGAGCAACAGGGCAAGAGGCGGGCCCCGGAACCAGCAATACCAACAGTACCAGCCAAACCAGCCTTACCAGCCACACCACCAGCAGCAGCATCAACGCCGTCCAGCTTCCAGGCCCCAGCAGCCCAAACGTCGTCGCTAATGGAGGTGCAGGCAGGTAGTTTAGCATATTATTATCATAATTGGCAACTGCTTACAAGTGATGAAGTCATTTTATCGTGGGTGTTGGGTTATGAAATTCCTTTTAGCAGTATCATACCCATTAGAAATAAATTGGATTACCATCGCCATTGGTCAAGTAATGAATCTTATAACCTAAGGACAGAGATTGTTAAATTAAAGAAAATGGACGCCATTTCCGAATGCTCTTATCAAGAAGATCAGTTCCTGTCACCAATTTTTACTATCCCAAAGCAAAATGGAGAAAATAGATTTATCTTAAATTTAAAACAATTGAATAAGTACATAACTGTCCAACATTTTAAACTAGAAGATTTACGCACAGTGTGTAAACTACTAACTAAAGATTGTTTTATGGCGACAATCGATCTAAAAGAGGCATATTTTTCAGTTAAAATTTCAGAGAATAGTAAAAAATTTTTGAGATTTGAATTTGAAAATAAACTTTACCAATTTAATGCTCTTCCATTTGGACTTTGTACAGCACCATATGTGTTTACAAAAATATTGAAACCAGTGATATCCTACTTAAGACAACAGAACATAATTGTATCAATTTACCTTGATGACATAATTTGTTTTAGCGAGGACTTCCAAACCTGTTACAGGAATATTCGTGAAATCTGTGTACTATTGGAAAGTTTAGGATTTGTTATCAATACAGAGAAAAGCTGTCTTCTTCCATCTAAATGTTGTAAATATTTGGGTTTTATAATAGATTCCAAGAACATGATGATGTCCCTACCTGTATCCAAAATAAACCTTATATCAGAGTCTGTTAAATCTTTCAAAAACAAAAAACAGTGTAATATCCGAGAATTTTCACAACTTTTAGGCCTCCTGAACTCTGCTTGCCCCGGTATAAAATATGGGCCTCTGTATACAAAATTGTTAGAAAGGGAAAAGTTTTTAGCACTTAGACAAAACAAAGATAACTATGATGCACGTATGCATATACCAAAGTATCTACACTCAGAGTTCAATTGGTGGCTTAGCAACCTTAGTTTATCTAATAATCCTGTTAGACAATATATCTATGCTAAAGAGATTTTTACCGACGCGTCACGTTCCGGTTGGGGGGCAGTCTGTGAAACGAAAAAATCAGCTGGTTTATGGACAAAAGAAGAACAAAAATGTCATATAAATTTTTTAGAACTGAAGGCAGCTTTCTTTGGTCTAAAATGTTTAACCACGGACTTATCTAACTGTGATATACTTATAAGAATTGATAACACCACTGCTGTATCATATATTAATAGAATGGGAGGGATTCAGTACCCTCATTTAAATGGTATTACACGCGAAATATGGCAGTTTTGTGAGGCTAGGAATATATTCTTATTTGCATCATATATAAATACAAAGGAGAATATAGAGGCTGACTTCCAGTCAAGGAAACATACAATAGAATGGGAACTGTCTGATGATGCATTCCAGAGTATAATTGCAGAGTTTGGGGAACCAGACATTGATCTTTTTGCGTCACGGACTAACAGTAAATGCAAAAGTTTTATTAGTTGGAAAAAAGACCCTGATGCTATAGCAGTTGATGCCTTCACTGTTAAATGGTCAGAATACTTCTTTTACGCCTTCCCGCCTTTTAATTTGGTATTAAGAGTTGTACAAAAAATCAAAATCGACAGAGCTACTGGCATTTTAGTTGTCCCTTACTGGAAAACTCAGCCTTGGTTCCCACTATTTACTGATTTGTTACAGTCACCTCCAATTATATTTCAACCAAGTAAAAGGTTATTATCCTCACATTTCAGAGATCATCATCCATTATACCAGACTCTTACCCTGGCTGCAGGTCTGCTCTCAGCGAGGCGCTGAAACGAAGAGGTGTGCCCCACTCATCAATGAATATTATGTTGTCTTCGTTAGCGCCCAGTACAATAAAGCAATATAATACAGGCTTGCAGTTGTGGTGGAAATTTTGCTCAACTCACAATATTGTACCATATGAAGGTTCAGTACCGTTTATTTTAACTTTTTTAACAGTATATTTTAACTCTGGAGCCTCCTATGGCACCTTGAATAGTTTCAGGTCAGCTCTATCACTGCTTATGGGACCAAAAATAGGCATGGACGATAGGATTAAAAGATTTTTCAAAGGAGTATTTAGGACAAGGCCAATGAGGCCTAAATATAGTACTACTTGGGACCCAGGCACCGTACTTAGCCTATTGTCGTCCTGGTTCCCCAACGACCTATTAAGTATTGAAAGAATCACAAAGAAACTAGTTACTCTTTTAGCTTTAACAACTGGACATAGAATTCAAACCTTATCACTAATTAAGTTAAATAATATTGTTTGTACTGATTCAGGCATTACTATTAATATATTAGATTTAATAAAAACTTCAAGACATGGTCGTGAACAGCCAATTCTAAAGTTATCATACTATAGTCAAAAAACTGAGATTTGTCCTGTACATACTGTTATCTCTTACATTAAGTTGACAAAACGTAACAGGAAGGACATTAATGATCTGATTATTACTTACAAGAAACCTTATAAAAAGCTTCAACTCAAACCATAGGTAGATGGATTAAAGGTACTATGCAAGAGGCAGGCATAGATACTAGCATTTTTTCTGCTCATAGTACTAGACATGCCTCTACCTCTGCCGCCTTAAGGGCTGGTATGACAGTGGATGCCATAAGGAAATGCGCAGGTTGGTCTCATAATTCTAGTGCGTTTGCCAAATTCTATAACAGACCCGTGTTAGAGGGTACTAATAATATAAGCAATTTAATTTGTGATACTCTAAGTACATAAGTGATGATTACCTTAAGTATTTTTCTTAGATTATATCTAATTCTTATGATTGTTTTGTTTGTGAAAAACAAAACTTTATTAAATTTAAAATAAAGACTTTATTATTTAAGTTTATTAATAGAATTTAAAGAAGAGGCAAAGAATTCTCACTCTCAACTTTACTTTAAACATCTGAATGAGAAAATTAATATGTTTATTACCTGAAGTTTCTATTTCAATTTTGATCTTCACCATCATGAACAACCCACCCTGACCCTTTTTATGTTTCATCCCTTGTTTTAGGGTTGTTCGTGATGCTTTAGACTAAATTGAATAGAGGACGGCGCTACCTGTCACCGGAGATCCAAACTGTTCCAGTTATTTTTAACTACTTTATATGTTGTGAATCTTGGCGCGACACTCCGTATCGCTGCATAGTGTTCCATGATGGTGAAGATCGTAAAATTGAAATAGAACTTCACTTCAGGTAAGTTCGTTTAATTTAGCATTATTGTTCGTGATGCTTTGAGACTAAAGTGAATAAAGAAGGAACGGCGCTACCTGTCACCGGAGATCCAAACTGTTCCAGTTACTTTTTTAACTACTTTATATTTTGTGAATCTTGGCGCGACACTCCGTATCGCTGCATAGTTTTGCATGAGTGTTTGAATATCGTCGCTGTGTCAAATAACGGTGATTAACAGAAAAGGAAGTTCGTTTAACATAGAAATCAATTAGTTGCCATTCAGTTTTTATTGCACAAAGTGGTCATTAAAAGGCCTCAATCTCCGGTCTACGATGTTAGGATACAAAACCGTAACCCAGATGAAACAGCCATAAAAATGATTGAAGTATTAATTTTAATAATTTCTTCGAAGTGAGCATTAATTGTAGTACGGTCCGCGGAACGAGAATGGTGCTAATGACAGTTTTTGGACTATTCAAAATTAACAAGTCAGGAATGTGATTAGTTGTTCTAGAAAATTGGAGCAAGTTCTTGGTATCAACGAAGGCAAATTGGCTGAGGTTATTTGCTGTGATACCCAGCGGCAGTTTTAACAGAAATTGTAACAACGATCCGTGAAAATCCGATCGTTTACATATTAGGTACGAAAGTAATAGCTACGTAGAGAAGTATTATTTTACGAAAAATATATTTTCAAAATGTACGTTATTTTTTTACATATCATTAAATATTTACATTGGAGTTAAATTATTAGTAGGACAGGTAGGTACTTTGCAAAAAAAAGGTTTTACATTAGTATAAAATTGTACTTCAATGTTGTTAATTATTAAAAAAATTACACTTACCTATAAATTTTTTAACACACTGTGTAAATCTTAATCGTAAACCTATTCATATAGCAGATTTATCCATCGTTGGTACAAAATTTCATCGCCATAAGTATTAACTTGTTAACTGGCTACTATAAACCGTAAAACATAAGTGTAATAATTTGATTTCATCGATTTTATATGCGTAGCTAATAGACAAATTATACGGTGCCAGCGTAACGAACAACAAAGATAGCGATAAATTGTTAAAATAGACGTCTCATTTTTAATTTGACGACAAAAAGCACGTCGTAAGTGAGGCATACATATTCTGATCATCATCGTAAATTATTGCGTTTTATAGATCAGCTATCAGCTATAGTAGGTAGCTACAATATATTAATTAATAATATACTATTATGCATGGCGTAAACGTAACGTTTGCAATATTTAGGGAGAAAAGGTTTAGGAAACACAAGGAAATGACAAATACCGAGAATCATCGATCCACAAAAAATAAACTTGTTTCTCATGAAAATACGACAAAAACCAATCTTAAATTAGTAGGTACGGAATCCTCAGAGCGCGAGCGTGATTTTGATTTGATTCACGCTTCAATTAATAAAAAAAACCACTTCGTTCACACGAACCAAATTGCAATGCAAACCCGTAAATCTATTTTTATAATGGTGTCCACATGGCCCGTACGCAGTTTCGTAACACTCAGCGATGCTAATGCGTGGCGAGCATTAGCGGCTGTAATGTCCCTTTTACGACCCCGTGAGATTAAGGAGGCGCCGAGAGATGCCCGTGAATAGACAATTTATTAATTTTAACTACCATTATAATTTTACTTTGGCAGTTGAGTGATATCTATCACAAATACAATGCGGCTTTAAAGCTGGCAGATTGATAAGAAATACCTTTTTTTATAAACTTTTATTTAACTTATAATGCTTGTTTGACTGTAGGTAATTTTATTATAGTAAAAATCGAATTTCACCCACTTCTAGCAATCGGATTTATCTCAAAGATAGCGAATTAGTTTGGATGAAAATGCAATAACAGTTAGTAAAGCAAATTCTATTAACAAAACACCACCACAAAAAAAACACAAACAATACAAAAACTTTTTTCTATATAATTTACGACCTGATTTTCTGCGTATCCGGATCCGGGTACCCAATATAAAAAATCTATTAACTGTTTTAGAATTTTCATGATCTAAAAAAACACGCATTTTGTATTTATAACATTAGTACGATGCAAAGGTTCAGGTAGCCCAGGAGACAATTTGGTTGACTGTACATGCTCATTATTAACACAATTTTGTGTAGTGTTACTCACTCAATAAGCTGTAAAACCTGGCGCCAGAAAATCTGATATGAATCATAATTGAATTAACCGCGGTCTTTTTTGTGCGACTACATACTCGAATAGTGTTGTTAATGTGTTTATTAGGTGTTTTATCGAGCCATAAACTGAGTTAGCGGTTACAGTTAACACTACTGCAGACTGTTTAATAGCATGAGCGGTTATCATTTTACCAATAGTATGGTCTTCCCTTTTTACCTCTTAGGTAGCATCTTTAAGAAAAAAATGTACTTAGGTGAACATTTTCCTTCCTTTGGTGTGAACCCCAGTAATGTAGTATTACACCCAGTTTGCAAGAATTTTGCTCCCTAGTGTTAACTGTTCTACATAATGCCTAGAACTAACTACTTACAATAATTTGTTTAATATGCGTTTAAAAATAAATTCTTATTTAAAAATGTTGTAACTTGTAGATATGAATTAAAATAAAAAATATTTGTATAAACAAAAAAATAAACAGATGTTGTGCATGAACACTGTCATTAATTACTTCATGCAGTTAACGAAGGTTAATTTCACTAAGCTGCGTAACCTGTTTCTAACAAATGAAACGTTAAAGAAACCAGAAGCATTACACGTTCTTACAAAGCCCACACAAAACCGTGGTAGCCTAGTGGTATGACTTATAGCCTCTCAAGCAGAGGGTCGTGGGTTCAAGCCTACACTCGCACCTCTGAGTTTTTCAGAATTTATATGTGAAATTACATTTGAAATTTACCATGAGCTTTACGGCGAAGGAAAACGTCGTGAGGGATGCAAACAAATTGTGATAAATTCAATGGTGTTTCTGGAGTTCCCAAGCCGCACTGAGCTCGCGTGGGAAATACGGTTCCAGCCCTCTCGTTCTGAGAGGAAATAATAATATGTACTCGCAGTGAGTCGTAAATAGGAGATAATGACAAAGCCCTTTCACTATTGTTTATTTCCAAACCAGTTGACCGCTTAAAATGTGAACCTCGTCTGATTGTTTTACATCAACTCGGGGCCGACAACCATTCCAATAAAAATTCTTCATCACCAATTTAGGTAACATGACTCAAATTCAATTAATTCCTCAATAGGAACAATGTTTACTTCGAATCTGGTTTAAGTTAATAAAGATTCGATTCGTCATAAATTCCGTTTCAATTTGATCATTCGAAATTGATCCGTGTCACTGAAAATTTTCATTGAATATTATGTTAATAAACCTAATGTAGCAATTTGTCATGCAGCTGCTGAATCACACATTTAATACCAGAACGACATACTTTACGTGCATTATAATGATATGTTTATATGATAAGTTGGATTCTGAAATATTTTGAATGTAGTAACGAATGGTCTCGAGACATGCTAAATAAGAAAAGGTGACCATGTATGTACGAGGTTGTCATTGTGACAATATTCATTGTAATGTAGTGGCCAAGGCTGCCATTTGCACGTATGGTCAGAAATTATTCTTGCTGCTACGATCGCGCTATCTCCATTGACGTTTCAACTATGACCACAATCAACATACATGTTACTTTATTACTTTCAATTGTTTGTCGTTTATGGTAGTAGCCTCACAGGCACCAAGGCCAAAACGTTTAGGGTATGCAATTTGTTGCATATGTAGAAAACTAGGGCAATGGTGACGCAGGTCTAAGACGACAATAGAGTAACGCATATCTCCTAGTTTTCACTAGTCCTTCAATATTAATAGAAACTGTTATAGCAAATGCAAGCGAAGGCTGCTTCATTATTCTAACTAGAACAGTTGACTTCCCATTATCATACGCGATGAGGCTCGTCGGAAATTATAAATTTATTAGCTCATTTGACTGTGCCGCCGGGCATTTCATTCCACACCCAGCGCCTAATTGACGCAGAGTTTGCAATTTTCATTAACATAACATGCCAATATCAAATTAAGGTTGAGGATTAGTTGGTAAACTCCACAGGGCCTTGTGGTTTACATCTGCCCATCGTAACGTATCAGTTATCTCTGTTAAGCATCACTATTAAAATAACTTTACGTTGACTGATCCTTCATGTATCAGTTCTGGTTGAGAACGCTTTATCTCTTATTTGCAGTCAACGTAAGATCGATATAGTCTGGAGCAAGGACAATGCGATGCCTTAGTTATGACGTGGACATGGAATTTATGAAGCCGAATATTCAGGTCGACTGAACAACTGAATCAGATAAGTAGGATTCTAAATTAGCCATTCAGTCGGTCTGTGAGTAAAACAAAGATGGTAGGGAGTGTGACGAAGCGACTATGCAAACACCCGTGCGCATGCTCCAATCTGGGTCACTTTGTATTGTATTTATCCTGCGAATTATAATACTCGCTCGCAGTTTTATGTTCATAGACACCGATCTATCGATGTGAAATATCGTTATCATTCACTTACATCTCAATTGAATTTACTAACGATTTCGACTCTCTTTCCGGCTAGCGTTCATTGTCCACTGTGGTGCTAATATTTACCAGTTTGCCAATTGCTGATAGACATAGGTAAACTTAAAAATCGTGTGCATACAGTTTGTGTTTGCTTTAAGGCTACGCTCGAGAGAACCGCTGAGGATGGCGCCAAGATTCTTTAGGTATACGAAGTAGTAAAGTGCGAATCTGGCGCCCACTCAGAATAATTCATAGCTAAAATTTCCTCCACGAATGATAACATTATTTTACGTTTGTTTATAGGCTATTAATATTTGAGGAAACATTTTTCTGTCCGAAGGGAGGCCACATACGCATCACCGGTGTGTCTAGATCTATTTACGTTACCTAAATAGGGTTGCTACATGACACATACTTGAAAATAACGAATGGTGAGTTGCCAGTTAAGCGTTTTATGTTTTTTTTATCTTTAAATTACACTTGCATAGAAAGCGTTACAGTATTATCCTAAAATAAAATAATATAAATTTTTTGATATAATATTTGTTTAAAGGAAATAAGTACTATGTGTTGAGGAGTATAGTAATTCCATTTTAAGTTCTGTGGTGTTTTGTTTGGCATGGTGTGACGTCTGATATGGTGCGCGTCACCTCGTTAAAGTTAAGCCTTAAAATAAAAATACTATATTTCTAAGGATCCTGTAATTTTGTGTTGAATATTCCAAGTTTAGGTATATTGTGTTTTAGCTGTTGGTTCTCCTTAAATAAATAAATAAATAAAATAATTTGATGATGATGATTGGCATAAAATCCCAATTTCTCAATTGCTAATTTTAATGACGTGAAATTTTCCACAGGTAGGTATTCTTTAAGCAGCTTTAAAGAGCACCACGTATTTTTTGGAAATTTCGTAATTTCAAATGAAATTCTACACTTATTAACCACTCATTTTTTTTTTAATATTCACTTGTTTTGATTCGCGCATAAGTTGAAAGTTGTGAATTGGGGCGTCTTTACTTTCTGCGCTTACCTTACTTTTTATGATGCAAAAACAAAAAAAACTTTTGTTGGTAACTGTAATAATAAAGCAGATATCATTCAATGGTAAAATCCCCTGGTTAGACTACGAGCTGCATGGAATAGATTCAGTACATGCTTGAAAAAAAAAATGTTAGTACAAGAAGTTTTATGCGAAACAATAGACTTCCAATTGCTATCTTTGCCTTTATTTAGCGCATTTAACGCCTTTTTTATGAAGTTATATCCTACAACAACATTATTGCTGGATAATTATGGTACTAATCTCTATAATAAACCTAAATGTAGATAAACATACAGATGTTTATCATACTTATTACAGTTTGTGAACAATGCTGATTTTTGGTATGTCGTTGTATCAAAAATATTCTAAGCATGAGAATACCCCCTTCTATATCGCTTTACCCACAGGAATCAGTTTTCACTACGGTGAAGAGATAAAAAGAAGCCGTGTTGCTATTTTACCTATTCGGCACACAACAGCAAACATCGTTTAACCAAAGACGTCACTGATTCATGGAATCACCAACTGATCACTAGTTTTTAACTCCAAAGACCCCTAAATAAATACACAACATTCCTTGTAAAAGACGGACTCATAAAATAATTATTGGCAATGTCGGGACCGGTGGGCCCGACGTGACGACAGCGGTATTTCCGGGTAGTAAAACTGTACCAACAGTCCCAATGTCAGGTTTTATGAGCAAGTGAAGCAACGCGGTTATATTTAACACTGACTTAAAAAAAGTTCTAATTTAATAGTTAATCGTCAGTTAGGCATGACGCCATTGGCGCCATGGCGCGGGTTGAGGGCCGTGACATTGCACTACTGACGCTTTTGACCACCATACAGCTGAATGTAGTAATTCATTGCAGTTTATAAACACTATTGTTCGGAGTTAAAGTTTTATCATAAAAGCAGCAACCTTCACAAAGGAGACGGATTTGAAAAACCTTGTGTCTATTACCATAGACAAGAATGTTTGAGGGTCAGATCCGTGGGCTGAGACTACACCTAATGTTTGAATTCCACTAATTCCAGGGAATGGCACACTACTGACACTAACACAGTATCAAATAGTGCGCCGAAGTAAACAAAACTATAGTAATACGTGTTCATGTTCAGATATTTTCAGTTAACACTCTGTCGATCGACTAAAACCAGGTGCATGACCGATATTTGAGGGCTTGAAGCAAGAAAATGTTACTTACTAGCTGTTGCCCGTGACTCCGTCCACATAGAATTCGCGTATCGCTATTCCATGGGAACTATGCAATTTTCCGAGATAAAAACTATTTTATGTCCTTACCCGACTCAATTTAAAGATTTAAAGATTTTTATTGAACATAATAACATGGTTATTTAAAAACAAAAAGTTCGTAAGCAGCTGCATTAGTATAAACTGAGTCGCAGCTGTTTACGCCCACCTTAAATAGAAGTCATGTTCCACAGTTTTACATAATAGTATAAATAGAAAAACTTAAATTAGGTACTTAAATTACCTTGAAAAGAGAGGTACATTTCCAATAGTATCCTTAGCATAAACAGAACATGTAAGTAAACCAAACAGTTTTTAATATTATAGGTAAACTTGTTCCCATTACTCAAACAATCTAGAAAAGTGTGATTTATCTGTAGGTAAGTATACCAAATTTCATCTAAATCGGTTCAGCGGTTTAGACCTGATGATGTAACAAACAAGCAAATAGACATACAAACTCAACACAGACAACTACACATTTGCCTATAATATTAGTGGAATTATGTTTCTGGAAACATAAGTACACAAAGTTTTAGGTTAGCAGAACTTTTTCTCTACCACTTCCGCTTCTCTGGTGGTCTCAATTTAATCTCATCTCGCGTAAGTATGTGTCACAAATAATATTTTTCATCTCTCCTATTCGGAAAGTTTAATTTTCATGGGTAGATAGCCGGGTGGAAAATTGCGTTTTCATCTCTAGGGTAGAAAGTATTTTTTTTTAATTTTTGATTAGCCTCGGACTCGATAACACCTTTTTCACGTTTCGGCATGGCCATCTAGATGCACGTCGTGACCAAGGCGCTTATATACAACACTGGAGGTTGAACGCCGAACATCCGTTTGAAACAAGAAATTTGATCAATATTACGTCACGAACATATTCCATCTCTTTCTTTGGTTAGGTTAAGAAAGAGATGGAATATATAAGTAATAAAGGTCAAACTTCTTCGTTCGGCGTTCAACCTCCACTTTTGTATATAAGCTCCTTGGTCGTGACCACATCGATTTTTTTAATAGTCGGCCGTGGCAAGTGGCCAGTCGAAAAGGTACTGTTGGAGGTTGGATATAAGTAAATTCACTTTATTATTATTCTCATTTCTTTTGTATTATTTTACTTTCCTCACAGTCGAAATGAAAAGTAGAGTGACTAACTCGGGTGAAATTACCCATTTTCCCTCGAACTATTGGCGCTCTCACTTCGTTCGAGCGCCAGAAATATCTCGGATGAAATGGGCCACTTTCCACCCTTGGTTAACAATCTACTATTTTCCTCCTTGCATTGTGTTATGAGTTATGTTTGCTAAATCAAATTAATCCCAGTGATTATTGTTACATTAACCACAGCGGACTGCTTTTTCCATCAACTAGCCAAAATAATCTAGTATTAGCCTGCTGAACTTAAAAAAAGTCAAAATCATAAGAGAGCTTTTCTCGAAAACTACCTACATTACGTGTTTGAAATTTGAAAATTTATTTTTATCGTACTATCGTACAAACTGCCATTAAAATATATCAATAGTTTTTTTTTAAATGGTTTTTTTTAAATGACTGTAAAATTGAAAAACTTTATAGTTTACAGGTTCTTCAAAATTACCTCCTTTGAGTGCCTTTGGTCCTTCATTATTTTTTGTCTCTATCATTATGTCTAATCGGTTTTCAGTTCAAAATGCAATTTCATAAAGGCTTGGTACATGGCATGTCAAAAGCAAATACAAATCTATTGAATAATGTTTTTACGTCGTATTTTGTCGGATAACTTTGTATTTATCTTGCATCTCAATTAGCTCCAGTAAACTTTAGTAAGCTAGTTGAGAAAGTAAGATAAATACGTTCTTTTTCGACAAAATACGATGAAAAAACATTATTCACTACATCTGTAGTGAACCTGTTGAGTAAAAACCTGATAAACGGTGAAAACATGAATATTGCTGAATACTATTGACAAAGTAGAAAGACTTAGTATTTACTTTAAAAAAAAGAGACATTTTTGAAATGTTTACTAGGTAAATTTGATTATCACTCGCCAAATATAGACTTGAATAGCAAGTAAAATGATAAACATCGATAAGTAAACCGCAATAAATAGTTTGTAGTGACCTGAATTGATGTGCACGAATTTTCTAATCGAGTGGCCACAATCTTTAAAATTGACCGTCTAGACAGAACAATTTGCATTGACACCTAACCAATGATGGTTTATGACTTCGGTTTCATTGAAAATTAAGTATGTTTCGAAGCATAAAACATAAGAAAATGCAGTTAACTGTCTGTTGAGTGTCCAGCAATAGTTTTGCGAAAATAAGTTAACTTAAATAGTACCTATTTGGTTTGAAATGAAAGACAATCAATTCGCACGTTATAAATCATAAAATGAATGACGAGGAAAAGAAAGAATTGCACGATACGCTACAATAGACATCGAAAAGCTACCTATGTTTTATTTTTTAGGTGATTCCCACTAACGATTCATTGACTAGGCGGCATAACATATTAAAAACTAGAACATGTTATTGTAATTGGAGTCGCGCAATGGTAATGAAATTTGATTTTAGGTGTTAATCATATTCAAGTTACTTCCTTATTTATAAAAAGTGACAGACCTGTGTTGGAGCAAAATTTGTGTTGTCTGTCTTGCAAGGTGGTCCTCTAAGTCAAAAATAAAGGCTAATTTTATTAATTTAATGTTTACCGAAGCTTAAATTAGCGCTTATGAAAAAACGTTTTGCGTATCATTTTCTTCTTGCTGGAGAGAGTTCATTACACCGTTCTTAGTCATATAAAAAATCGATATTTACTACTATTTGACATTTATGTATAGACTGCATGTTTCTTACATCAAAACTGCGCACAAAATTAGTTCACAGCGCGGTTTTGTGAACGTTTCGCTATAGTTTGTTGACGTCCATGACAGGGGTTGTGTCAAAGTAATATTGATGATTGATGCGCCGCGCGTTTTGTTCCAAACAGCCAGTCTAGTGCCGTAAGCTACATAGATGTCAATTATGTATGCAAAAAAAAACTATTGTTATAGGTTTTGTAAGTTAAGGCTGTGACTTGAGTGATCTGATTTAAATTATACACTGTTTGGATGAAATTCATGCAATTGAAAACAATAGCAATGGCCTATATTTCGTCATATTTAATAAAAATTGTGGCCTACGCAAAATAATTCCCAACTAATTATAATTTTTCTAACTATAAAATTCGTGCCACAAAAAGTGAAACATAAAACAACCTTTGAGATTTACAAGAAAACTGGATTTAACTGTGCAGCAAAAAAAGTAAGATAATATAGACGAGTCAAATATATTAAAAAAACAATACATATGCGTCACTCGACTGTAAAGTCGAGGTATGCCTGATATCATGATAATGTTTCGGATCAACCCAACAAACACACAACAAACTAGAACACGAAAATCTGTCTGAAACATGTCGGACCTACCTCCACTGTAAAAAATGATAGTAATCAAAAGTAATGTGCGACAAAGATCTTAAAGCATGGGATTTTTAGTTTGCCGTGAATGTTGCTGCAATGTTTGTATCTTTTGTTCGTGGTTTTTAGTTTATATTTTGAGGTTAAAGCGTTAATATGTATAAAACTTATAATAAAAATAAAAAAGCGCCAAAGAAACTGATTGTGATCCAGGTTGGAGCCTTTTCGCAGTGAATCATTTTGAAGTTCAAAGTCAAAAAATCTTTATTCAATTTAGGCTATAACAAGCACTTATGAATGTGAAAATCTACCACCGGTTCGGAAAAACCTCTGTTGAGAAGAATCCGGCAAGAAACTAAACGAGGTATATTTTTTTAAACAGATTTACAATATTATTAAATGGTATCTATACATCACAAGTATTTAACGCAACTTTATTTTTAACACAGTAGGTCAGGAATTATTTCCAAATTGATTATAAATAAAAAGGTTCCGTACGTAATCCAGTATCCTGGACTGTACAGTTTATCAAAAAGATAATAAAATAAAATAGGTAAAATGAGAGCAACACTCTAAACGTCACAAATCGGACGTAAAATGCATGAATAGAGCAGCTATGCCACAATTTTGTATTTTAGTTCCGCTTCGTTCACTTTCGTAAGTTTTTTAACAAACTATAAAAACGTCCTTCTAAACTTGTTTTGTAGTCTGCAGTTGCGATATCATGAACTATTTATTTTCTCGCAAGTCATGTTATAATTAAGTATACTTGCCATGCATTGTATACTTGCAATCTAACTCACTGTACTTGTTGTATTTATTTTCCATCCACTTTGATTTTGTTAGCATGACCGTTTGCCCATATATGTTTTCTCAGTAAGTGATTGTAAATCTTATGAGAAATAAATAATCTTATACCTTATATTGGAAAATTAACATGATAAAATAATTGCACTTACCACTAGTAGAACTACAGCCCAAGCTGCTGGAAAATACGCCATTTTCAGTTCGTAATATTTCACTTCACTTCTTACACCAAACAAACTTATATTTGTCAGTAAAGAACTGTTCGTATCGTCACTAGTTGTATTTTATCTTTGCTATCCTTTCCAAGACAAAAGATAAAAATGTTTATATTATCATAATAAACCGTTGATCTGTGAGGTACACGATTTCAATGAAACAATTGTTATCTGAATGATATATCTCTAAAACTAACACACACACAAGTACTTATGAACTGATTATCGAATTCACATGGTCATTCACTAATCTTTGGAATAAAAAGCGAGCCCTCGATATTTCGACGCATCAAGTCGTCATTGATCACCTGTAGATTAAAAAAATGAGGCTAAGATGCTGTTTCACCACCCATTGATTAATTTTAACTGACGGATAAATGTGATGAAGATCTCGGGAAAATTGAGAGTTTATAAAAGGTAATCACACATCGGTTGCCGTGGGGCGCCGGGGTTAGAATATTGTCCCTCTCTCCTTCCCTGGGCCTTATACAAACCGACTAAGGGATAATAACAGAAGATGGGCAGCAGCGTCTTTTTGGCTACTTTTACATCCTTAATGCGCTCGCCAACCCGCCTGTAAAGCGAATGGGCGATAGGACGTCACTGTCTTTATCCTATAGAAAATATTATTTCTAATGTAAATAATTGTGAAACTGTGTATAATAACTTACAAGCTTTTCATATTATACTCGAACACTAGTTTGTTTCTTTAGTTGCTTCAAATATTTTTGATGGATTTTGATACGAGTATATTTATGTGTTCGTAGGTCTTTTTATTATTTAATAATGGAGTACTGTCAGCAATAATGCGTCGTACTGAAATATATATTTAGTGCTCGAAACTCTTCGGATATTGTGCTCAAGAACATTGGAGCAAGATATCAATTTGACTTCTGGGCTACCTTAAAATCTTATACTTAGTGGTAAATAATTTTATTAGGCTCTATAACAACGCTTATCAAATGATATAAATGTCATGATGACAAGGTTCTTCTCAAGGCTCATATTGGCTGACTATATATTACCTCCAGTAATCAATACCACGCTCGAAATTAATCTCGACGATATGTATTGCTCAAATTCCTTGGACTGTTTGGCCACAGAGCAAAAACAAAATCAAGACAGGGTAGTTCGAAAAAAAGCGCTAAACGCATGTGATACACTTAGCTTTAGTCCACTGGTTATCACGGCCACTGCAATGTGGCCAAAACGTCAAGGAAATTATCGTTATGATTAAGTTCCAGATGTAATATTAAAATATGAGTGTTAAGTAATATTTAAAAAAATTTTTCGTGTTCATCCTTTTGAATTCTATTTGGATGCATCTTTTCTTGCTCTCGATAAAAATATCCAAATACTTATATGCACGACATTGCTACCGCAAACAGAGGAAATAGCTCCGTAAAATTAATAAAAAATAATAAAGATAGTGTGTTTATGATTTAATAGAGCGTGATAACCTAGTTTCGATTTGTTTGATCAGCTAATATAGTTTTCACCGCTGATCCAATATGTAAACACGCGAATGTGTGGGGCAGCACTTTATTCCACGGCACGAGATACGAGTATGCGAGCGTTGATAAATTTTATGAAGGTTTTAGACCTAATTCATACGGAAGTAGGCAAAATTACACTTTCTTTTGTGAGGAGCGGGAGTCTTACAAATATTCAATTCTTTTGGGTGTCCCTTGTTTGACCGACAAACTTTACATCGAATATCATTTCATCGAAAACGTTTAATGGAAATTTAGTTCTAGTATTATCGTTTGATGGGATTATGTTTCGTGATGTTCATTTCTTCGCAGTTTTATTATAACACATTGTAAAATAATCGGCAACACGTACAGTTGAGGAAACTGAGCCGTGTACTAGGGTGGAACCTTTTCATATTTTTAGATAGATGTTATAACTGCCACCAGAAAAGTAAGTTAGTTTAATTGCAAAATAACTCATATTCAAGTGATTTTACGTGTGTTATTTAAAAATAAATTAAACAATAAATTACGAAACGTCTTCCGTAAAATAATACAAGTATACAATGAATCATCGGACAATTAAAAAATATATGAATTGAAATTACTTGTAATGACAATTCCATGAATTGAATTGTCGATGAAATGAACTCGAAACGTTGACTTTGGCCGGGGATCGAACCTGGAACTTCAAGCATCGTAGTCAGGTTCTCTAACTTAGCTATCTGGTCGTCAACATTGCTCCTTAATTTTGAATTCCTAGGCAACCTGTTAATATTTTATTTGTAGGCAATCTTGTTCTTGTTATTAGTAAAGTTGTAAATTTACCCGCATATTTACGCGCATGGTGTCGCCTATAAAATAATCAGTTCAAATGAATGATTAATATGGGTCAATGTAGATATCATATCCTAGATAAAATAGTTCTAAATATCTAGTTACAGTGCCCGGCATCAGTAAATCTGGAAATTGCAAGGACCGTTGCATCACGTTCGACATTGGCCGATAAGGTATACGAGTATAAAACGGTTCAATTGATTAATGTAAAATGTTAATAGTTTTAGCAACGTTACACATAAAAATACAACAGTCAGATTCATATTTTAGTGAATTTTAGAGATTGGAAGAATGGCTTGCTTTTAAAGATGCCTTCCATTCCACAGGTTGGTAGTCGTTGAAGAAAAAAAATACTTACGGGTAAACTTCCACTGAACTGCGCTCAAAAACCCGAATTGTTGATGTGGGGACAAAAACCGCCAAACTCAAGTGGGACTGGGCAGGACATGTCTGCCGGATGCATCCGGATCGTTGGGCCAAAATCACCACTGATTGGGTTCCAAGCGACGGGCACCGGAGCAGAGGTAGGCCTGGCAACATTTTGCCGAAGCCAGAGACGAGTGGAAGGAGAAAGGGGAGGCCTTTGCCTAGCAGTGGGACACTATATAGGCTATTTAAAAAAAAACTTATCTTAAATTATAATTGAAATGTTTCCGGTCCCTAACTAAATACTCCTCTCATCCACTCGATTAATTGGTAGAGATTGTTTAAAAGAAAATTTCGCTTTCGTGTTTGTCAATTTTGTTTGCTGCTTTATTTTAAAAAAAAGGCAACTGTCTCTAACGGAATTATAACGTATTTCCGGTGAATACCTACCTACCTCTTCAATAATGTCATCAATGTATAATTTAACAGTAACTAAAACTATGAGTATTTTCAGGAACCGGACAAAAACTGTAATACTCGTAGGTATCACTGACGTCATAATGACTTGAAAATAGTTTTGTTCTTCAATTGTTTCGGCTGGCGGAAACATAGTATACATATCATAAAACAATTTTATTTTCGTGCACTTTAATAATGTAAACTTCCTTCTTACAGTGTAATAACTACCAATAATGCCGATGTGTTATCAATTTATAAAGAAAAATATAGTTTTGTGATAAAAAACACAAAATAGAAATAAAACTGTCGACGCCAAAAAAATATCTACATAAGCTGACGGACTTTTATTGTATTACTTCATATTATAGTTAATTAAGAAAGAAAAAATTGATTGAATTCAATTTATTTTTATCCCGAATTTATACTTAGGCTCTCGAGTCACAATGAAGACTATATTCAGAAAAATATGTGGATATAGAGATATGTATATACTTGTGTTTTCTGTACTGCTTACTGTGTTGGTGTGCAATAAAGAGTTATTGTATTGTATTGTATTTCTTCATATTTACTGACGTACTTCTTGTATAGTTTTTACCATTAATGTCCATGATATTTAATGTCCATGTTAGTGATATTTAAAATTAAATATAGCACAAGTTTTGTCACGCTGAGAGAACGCTTGTGCCCAGCAGTTAGAAATGTATCGCTGTAGGTATAGATTTAGTTTAAATTTAATTTATTTATGGACCTACAGAAAATCAGCGTCGTGGTGCCACGGAGCTATGACATATGTATGTAAACTCTTTATTGCACATAAAAATAAAAATACACAGAGAGGAGAACAAAGGCGAGCTTAACCATATGCTTAGTGGAGTCCTTTTTTTCAACAACTGCACTTCGAAGGTATGGTAACTGTATTTTAGTTTTTAAAAATGAAGATTTTCTATTTCTTCTATCTATACATGACAAAAATGAAGATAATATTTTTAATTGACACAATGTTTAAAATATCGTGAAAAGACGTCGTGTACGATTAGCCTTAGCTACAAATATGTGCTGTTATCAACACAATTAAACACCGGCAAAATAGCAATGGATACAAACGGGTTGTTAAAAACATTGTTATAGTTCATCGCACCCATTGCGTAACGCTTAATGACATCGCTTCAAACGCTATCATTAAAAGTTTAGTGTTGGTCAGAAAAGTGAACATTCACTAACGTTCACTAATGTTCACTTTTTAACTTGAAAGATATTACAAGTTCAAATAATGTTTGCGGTTGACTAAAATTACTTATTTTTATGGGAGTAAGTATTATGTCGCACACTATTTAAGCCAATTATTATATCCTTGTTTAAGAATCGCTCTTGATTCTTCGTTTTAAATAGTCTTGCACGTGACTATAACGAAAATTTTCAATGTTCTCACCGACTTATTTTGAACATAAACTTAAATAGTATCTAGGTTTTTGTCGTAACACAGCATGGTTCGAGCTTTTTGTTCGATATATTTCTGTTCCCGAAAGAATAGTAATATTATAACAGGTGACACAAATATTGATTAATGGAGTTATCAACATCATTCATGATGTTAGCGAAAAGATATCCACTGTTGAATATAGGCCTTCCCCCTGGATCTATACGATGATAGGTTCTATGCACCTCACAGCCAAAAGCTTCCCGCAATCTTTACATCATGATCCGTCCGACACGCGGTCGTCATTAATTTGAAAGTACACAATTTCAAATGAAAGCAATGACGTTAGCAAACAGACAAATGGAATCAGTCGCCTGTATCAGATCGTAAGGTAAACAGCGAGATAATAGTTACAACTCTTGATACAGACGCCACCTACGTTAACCGCGTCCCTGTACTACTTTCGCAAATTAAAAACAATTTTACACCCATTGAGAACAAAAATAACGAACATCAATCAAAAAGCAACTTCTTATTGGCCACAAATCAATTTTTTACACTGGATACGCACTATGTACCTATGTTAAATCGTAAATAATTTACGATTATCTTGTGTCAGTGAGCTAAACCTTCCCAAGGGCGATAGTTAAAAGCAAACAAGTTTTATAACATCTGGAAATAGATGTACATTTGTATTGGTTTCATCTTTATAGACTTCATTGAGTTGTGACGTCAAAGGGCAGTATTTGAACTACTGGTTAGATGTCTTGCTCAACTGCTCTTAATATTTGAGTAAACAATCCAGTGTTCTATTTGCTATGGGCAAATGCTACCCCTCGGGTTATTGGCCACTTGATGAAAAAAATATATCTAGATTTAGGTAATTTTAAGCTCGGTTGAAGACTTATATACATTTTAGTTACTCGTAAGAACTAAAATTGTTAGTACGGGTTCATTTTAAGAAATTCAATCGCATTCTTTGTTAGATGAGACTAAAATACATATTAGAAAGCCCAAAAAAACTTGAAATGTTCAAAAGATTTATAAGTGTCACAATGTTTGAAAGTGACAAACATAAATCAGATTTTTTTTCTCTTTATTGGAGAAAAAACAGATACAGACACAATGACTAGCACGAGTAAATTAAAATAATGTGATAAGTACATCCTAAAACAATTCCCACTAAGACTTGATTGAAAGACTAAAACTGTTTTTTGCAGGACCGCCTCACTCGTTTTCTTTTTTAAATTAACATTGTAATAATAATAATGCTATTTGTTTAATACACGTTAAAAAAATGTGACTCCTATCTTTGGTGGGAAAAATATTGGCTTTCATCTCAGAAAACTTATCACACGCACGAATAAAGACTTTAAGCCTATGGAGTTGATCAAAAAAAGTATTTAAGGAAGGCTTAGGACCTTTAATAACCATTAAAATGTTTCATGCTATCTGTATGTGTATTGCTCATCTTTTTCTAAAGTCTAACACATTCAATTAAGCTCGATGAAGATATGTCTGTTTCTTTTTATTAGGATCAGGTATTGAGATCTATGGTATGAATGACGGCGTTGAATGGGCGCCTACGGCTGGCAGCGAGCCAGCCACCCGATCACTTTGTTCTAATACTTTACTACGCTATTAGTAAATCTCTTTGTTTTTAAGCGGATTCTTTCCAAAATCTATAAATCAGCGCGTCGGCGCGTTAAAATGTTTGTAACTCCTCCGTTTTAATACTACCGTCATAAACAATGATGCGGTTGTAAACATCGCTAGATATTTTTGTTGCTCTTAAAAATGTGAAATACTTTCATTGAAATTCTTTCCTGTTATGATGCTAAGGGTAAGCCCGCACTGGGAAATCTCACCCTGCGTTTATTTTCTTCTAGCGATTTATAATACGCGTATTGATTCTTACCTACTACGAATGGGAGAGGATCGGGCTGCCAAAAGAGCGTACGTGGGACGACCGGCTGGTCGCCGCCCGGTTGGACGACCCAGGTACCGCTCCAAGTCGATGACTGGCAAGAGGCTGCGTACGATCGGGAATTACGCGACCAAAAATACGTGACTCCCAACTCTAAAAATTACGCTCTCCTGTCTGGCTTCATCGTTTCGCACAACAAATAAAATTCGTCGCTATGTAAAACGCAACGCTGCTTTTAATTCTGCCGTAAAATATAGATTTAATTAAGGAATTATTTTCGTATGCTTTTCTTTCGCATATACGAGTACGTGCGGTCTCATTTAATTTCCTCATAGAGCAGAATTCTACGGTAATAATCGCACGGTGAGATTTTGCAGTGTGGGCTCAGCCTAAGAATTGTGTTATTTCCGCAATCTTCGTGCGAGCCTACTTGAAAAAGTTTTAAGAAATTGAGTGACAAAGTGTCAAATTTAGATGGAAAAGTTTGCCAAAATGCTTGTTTACCGCATTTAAATCTATCGCAGAATTTTATTGGCTTTTTATTTATTTTAACTTTGATTGCGATTTAGTAGATATAATTTATAATAGTGAAAAATGAATAGGTCTTGGCGGTAAAAAAAATAAATTGATTTAATTTTATGCTAAGTTTAGTAGTGTTCAATGTATGAAATTGCCAATTTAACATTTGATTTGACAACTAAACTAAGCTTCATTAAACTGAGTACCTGGCGACCAAGCTTCGCTCAGACTAAAAGACGAGGCTAGGTCAATTGGGTGGTTGCCTGGGGTAAAAAAATATGTTTAGTTCGTCAGAAAATACTGAACAGATATTTTTTCTTTTGTCAATCAAACAAACAGGCAAACACAAGATGAAGCGCATCAAAGTTCAAGAGTAGGGGTCCGTGACGTCACTTCGTGCTAAATAGCGTCGCACTCGCCCGGCGTGACGGCACGCGAACTTTAACTGGCCACATATTCATCATTTTTTGTTTAATTGACAAAAGAAAAGGCAATTGTCCAATATTTTCTGATTATCTAACTAACTCATGGACTAATCAGAACTTAGGACACAATATGTTGGTTCCTAAAAACTCCTGCATCTCGAAGCCATATTAGCCGTTTCTAAGATCAATCCTACTAACCTAAATGTGAAAGTTCGTGAAGATGTTTGGATTTTTAGATGTTTGTTACTCAATCACGTCTAAACCGCTAAACTGATTTGGATGAAATTCGTTATACAGATAGTTTGCGTTCCCGGGAAGGACATAGATAGTTTTTATCCCGGAAAATTGCATAGTTCGTGCGGGATAGCGATAAACCAATACTAGGCGGATGGAGTCGCGGGCAACGGCTAGTAAGTTAATATATTACACAAGAATTGGTCTTTGAAAATACCTTCTAATATGACATATGCCCATTAAATTTAGATTTAATTTCGCCACCAAGTATCACATTTTATTTCGTATCAACCTAAACAGTTACTGTTGGACATAGTCGCTTAAAAAAATCGATACAATTTAAATTCAATAGCTAAACGAATTCAATTTACACCTCTGCACCTCTGCCAGAAAACATAAGAATGTAACAAATATGTCAACAATGCCACTAAAAACCAGGTCAAGAACGGAGAGAAACATTTCATAGCGAACGGAAGCCGACGCAGGGACCGATTGTTTTGATAACTAAACCATATTCAATGAAATACTTTTTTGGGGTTCCCCAGACAACGAATCAAACTTTCGTTTGGAAAATATACTATTAGATAGGTACACAAACGTATAGGTAGATAAAATGCCCGCAGTTTCCCGAATTACTAAGTATGAAGCAAATATACGAATATTTTTTGAAATGTTTTTGCTAAGTACGTACTATGCGGCTAACCGTACGGTTTAAGCACACCGTCTCTTTCTCAAAATGATACTTTGAAGAGGGACGGCACGCTAAATCCGCGCGGCTAAGCGCATAGTGCATGTAGCCCTAAGGTTAGAAAATAAATGCATTAAACTAACTTAAAATAAAAAAGACATTTTAACCAAATTTTAACTCAATGTAATCACTACATGAGGGTAAATTACAAACAATGACATAAAAACTCACGAAAATTGTAAGTTAAAAAAATGGGCACTCTTCTGCAGGGAAAAAACTAGGACAAATTGTATAATCTATTTATATACCTAGTTAAGTTATTTTAAGGATAATTTTAACTGCAATTGTACCCAGATTATATTATGTATTTTTAAACGAATGATGCAGTAAAGATACAATAATGCTCGTAGGAACCTTGGTAAAACGCGCCACTAACACACTTTTCCACTTTTTCCACCCACAACGACTTTAGTCGCGTCTTAATTACCAGACCACTGATACTGATAGGTGTGGTCCACCAGCAATAAAGTTCAGATTTATTCACAATAAAAGTTACGAACGAGATCCTCGAGCTTCTAGCCGGATAAATAGACGCACGATATATTGTGCTGGTGTCGTAATGACAGTTTAAACGATTTGTGAATGGTAGGCGTAAATCTTAAATATGCGCTGGTGAATAAATTAAAATAATGTTTAAGAATCAGATCGATGCTGCCAAGAGTTGTAAGATTAAACGGATTCCTGACTTACCTACTAAGCTCGATTTCCTACGTAGTATACCAAATACGCATTTTTTTTGCATAACAATTTTAAACACAAATCTATTGTTAAAATTTTGAACTTAAGTTCTGAATATGATTTAAACGTAGGTACGATTAGTAAATGCAGCAGTAGCACAAGCTAAATACTTAATAAACTTTTTTTAATTATATATAGGTACGCTATAAAAACGGGCGTTATCATTTTGCTGTAAAAAATTATGAGATGCAACAACTTACTTTATAATATAAGCATTTAATAGCTTCGGGGAAAGTTTAGTGTCGTATCGAACGGCATCTATGTTTTTTTCTAGATAATATTAGATATACGAATTTCACAGCAGTATGTTGTCATTACATTTAAGACTTCAACAAAAAGAATAAGTTTTTGTAAAAAATAAACGATTTTTTTGCTGAATGTAGCTACTCTTTGCTGCCTTAACTTGCATTATTATATTCTTGTCGATCACTAGTAGTGGGTGAAAGACGCTTTGTGAATTTTGATGACAAATTCATTTTCACGCAAGAACATAAAGTTAAAGAAAGTTATTAAAAGAAAAGCTTGTTAGGAAGTGGCTAATATACCTAATGATGAAAATAGTTTGTTGCTAATACGTGGCGTTGTTAATTCACGCATATTTTTATGGCAAACAAAATTATGTTTAACGTAATTATTTTTTTATAGATTTAAATATGGAGCACGTATTACATTTTGTTTTGATAGGGTTCAGGTACAAAATCAGATCAAGTGCGGGTAGTTCGAAAAACTCGCGCGGCCAAACAAACGTAACAGTAACAACCTATACTTCGTAAATTCGTAACGACGGCCGCGGTAATATCAAATACGACTAAATTTAAACATTTTCTGTGATTAAGTCTAAGTCTAAATAAACCACCCAAAGCATACCTTAAAGATTACTTAGGTAATGACCTTAAGGAATTTAGCACCAAGAAACCAACTCAATGCTATTTAATAGTAGCATACATGCTTCAAATTATTTTTTTGGAACGAAGTATAGAAGCTTCAGGGTTGACATAAGAAGATAAAATCCGGTCCCTTTCATCCATTTAGGGCGAACAAACTGTTATGTTAGGAAGGTGTATACTGTTAACTTTTGCAATATTTATTATATTTTGTAAGTGCCCCAATTAAGCGTATCTAGAGGTTGCGACACACCGTATCTCTGGTAACACCTCGTCGCTTATTCAAATTGACGTGACGCCTTTTTTTTGTGCAGATAATGCTTCTGTTTTTCGTTTAAATATAATTTCATAATGATTACAGATATTTTGAAAGCTTAAAATAAAACAAAATAAGAGTTCGATTTAAAAGATTTGATGACAACTTACATACATACGAACATCGAAATTAAATAAGAGCGTGTAAAAATTATGGTTTGAAAAAATTAAAATGAAAATGAAAATTGGTTGGCTTAAATTTTTACGTCATCACAGGTACAACGTTAATCCATATCCATACCAATATTATAAATGCGAAAGTGTGTGTGTTTGTATGTTTGTCCGTCTTTAACGTCAAAACGGAGCGACGGATCGAAGTGATTTTTGGCATAGAGATGGACCCGAGAGTGACATAGGCTACTTTTTATCCCGGAAAAATATACAGTTTCCGAGGAAACAGCGCGCGACAACCGAATTCCACGCGGGCGAAGCCGCGTGAAAAAGCTATATATATGTGAAAAAGAGGAATTATACCAACTTAAATTTATTTTTAGTAAATGCTGACATGATGATGATGATGATGAAACCTTTGTTAAAAAAATCAAAGTGCAGTTAAACGGGGCCACTTTACTTTCCATAAGCAACTTTGACACAGTCTACTCGAAGTATGTTTATCACTAAAATCAAGACAAGTACCTACACATAATATTATACACATTGCTTAATGGGGTTCATCTAAGATGGGTAGAGCTCTACCGTCGTTGAAACCCAGGAAAGTTTTTGTCTATCTGAATCTGTACAGTCACCAGCATTAATATCTGCCACAGTGGAGCGTGCAAAAATATCTGACACGTCCTTCGGGCCATAGAAATAGAGTCGTATCAGATATTTATGCACGTTTTTTGTGTCAGATATTGGTGCTGGTGTCTGTACCTACTAGTAAAGTCGCTCGTAGAGGGTAATCTTGCCACGTTTGAAAGTACCTACAGAATAACCACATAAAGTTATCACAAAAAATCTCGCATCTTTACTTTAAAGTTTCACAACCGCCTTCTCTTAATAGCCCTTCGGTGTTTCTAGCTCACGCGGCCTACATACTAGCTGGACCGATAAGAACAGATAAGTGATAAGAACCTTACCTACGATGACATTGGGACCCGACCTTGGTCGACATTTTTTCTAAAATCTTTCTACGTTTTTTAATTTACGACGGTTACGTTTTTGTTTTATACCAACGCAAATAGATTACCGTTGTGTACCTACCCGATTTTAGAACATTAACACCGTGCATGGGGCATAAAGGAAGAAAATGGTCGACACTATTAAAATTATTAAAAAATAAATAAAGCAACTTATTGATTTTTCTGTCATCCTATTTTGATGTTTGTTCTCTAAGACGAATTAATAGCTTGAAATATCACGCGTTAAGACCCTATGAGAATTCTTCATTATTTCGCTCTTGCGTTCTTTTGTTTACAGTTTACAGATCAGGTTACCCGATGAGTAACTCAATGGGTAACATCACTGTCCATGGATACCCGCAATACCAGAGGTTGCAGATGCATTGTCAGACCAGAAGTCCATCCAACAACGTTTATGATCACGATTAAATTTATTGGAATTCCCTATGAGAACTAACCGTGAGCGAGATTGAATTATTACAATATCTTGCAAGTAATTTCACCAGCGCTATATACTAGTCGACAGACGGATAGCGAGTAAGGTATTGGTAGCGATCCGGACGGACCTTGTATAATGTCCTACCGCCCGATGTGTACTGTCTAATTCGATGAGATAACGATCAATTAGGATTTATTCAAAAAATTGTTTATATTTCTACTGGATTTTAAACAGGACATAATCTAACGATAAGTTTCACGCTCAAAAGTTAGTATCCAATTTACATAAATTTGAAAAAAAAAATAGTAAATTAATTTAGTCAGCTTTAGAAAATTGTTAAAAAATAAAATAACCTTTACCAATCTGTAAACTGTAATCGAGTAAGAGCAACAAAATGAGTCTAAGTTATAGTTTCACCTAAAATTATATTCAATGACCATTTGTGTTTCGTCCATTATACTTTATAAACTTTATGTGTTTGAAAAAATTCTCTTGAAAGCATTGGGGCCTAATATTGTTATTATTAATATCTGTCAGAACTTCTTCGAACAGTTGTTCGGTATCTGGCTGTAACAGTTTTTCTGACGTACGCAGTACACGGTTATTTTTACACAGACTCGACAACTTTCAGATTTCTGTGAGAGACGTAAAATGATTGAATGGATTATCGAAGTGGTTTTAGTATTGAATCTTAGACCTTGCTTTTTGACCTGTATGGGATGTGTTCCGTGACTGTAAAGCAGCGTTTCCACCAGAGCTGTGCGAGGATGTGTTGCGAGGAATAGGTTCTTCATTAACCAATATAAAAGCTTCATTTACCTCGCCGCGCTCCGCTCAGCTGTTTAAACTAGAGATGTGCTGTGCGAGGATGTGTAAATGAAGCGTTTCTATTGATTAATGAAAAACACATCTCTCGCAACACATCCTTGCACATTATTGGTGAAAGCGCTGCTTTAGTCCTGTATCGACTAGATTACAGTATATAAGAGCGTTTAGACCGCTCGCTCGGTTGAACGTCATGTTGCAGACATCTGCGTAGGAGGTAATAGTGTTCACTGGCTCGTTTGCCACCATAATTCAGAAAAAAGTCGTGAATTTTCGTGATCGTGAATATACGATTGTTTATCTCATCTGTTGCCTATAGTACCTACCGCACAAGCTTTGCTTTGTTTGGGACTTGGCTAATAGTGTATGTCCCATGATATTTATTTATTTATTAGAAGCAAAAGAAGATAACTCTTTCGAATTTCGTGTTAAAGTTAAGGTGAAACAATCAATTAAGTAATAAAAGTTGACGATCCAGAGCCAGTTAAATAAGTTTGAGCTAGATAGGTTGCTTTTAATAAGTATTTTAAGTTTTATGAAAAATATAAATTAGGTAAGGTGTTAACCAAACCCAACCAACAAAAAGCTGGAAAACCCCCGATTTAAGAACCATTGCTAAAAAACCTGCTTTCAAATAAACAAAAACCGCATTCAAATCGGTCCACCCGTTCAAGAGCTGCGGTGCCACACATAGCGGTCAAACTTATAACACCCCTCTTTTTGCGCCGGGGGTTAAAAACAGAAGGTCATAAGACCAATGTCTCATCTATGTACAGCTTCTGAATTTATCAATTCAATTTGCAAGTAAAATGGGTACTTACATAATATGGAGATAAAAATGTCCTTAGCTAAAAGGAGGTAAACATCTATGGACGCCTAAAATAATTAAAACATGAGCCATAAAAGCGTAATAATCGTAAAAAGCCTATTAGTTATCTTCATTTCAAATTATCACTTATCTTCATCATCTCAAAAAGTAATTTGTATTCAATATTATACATTTTGTTTATTCAAGTAGCTTCATTAATACAAATTTATTTTATTGCGCCAGAAAATCGTTTAAGATAGTTTGCTAATCTATAAAATGCGAAATTTTGCTAGCTGTTTTCGTTTGACGGAATTTTGAGATAAAAAACATTTTAAACAATTTGTTATGAGGGTAAAGAAAATTTTAGACTGACAAGGTTTAACGTTAATTAAGATACTGTATACTTTAGGTACTTTAGTGATTTCAAGTCTCAATAAAATTACATACTATCAATTATTTATTCCCATGGATTTGCCCACAATCTTACAATACAATACAATACAAAGACTCTTTATTGTACACCAGACATAGTAAGCGATACAGAAAACAGATACACAGAGAAAAAAAATACAAGGTAAGCAATAGGCGGCCTTATCGCTTAAGAGCGATCTCTTCTAGGCAACCTTTTTTACAGAAAGAAGGAAGGACTAGTTTACAACAGGTTAATCTTCCTAACTAGTAAAGTTTATTCTAGTCACGCTTTTCCAAATGCTGTTGCAATTAATGTAATTAGGGTTATGGAGCCAAAATGGCAAAAACGGAACCCTTTTAGTTTCGTCAAGTCCGCCTGTCTGTCTGTCCGTCCGTATGTCACAGGCATTTTGCTCGAAAACTACAAGATTTATATTAATGAAATTTGGAGTACAGATGTCTTGTCAAAGCCGCTATTTAGTTTTGTAGTTCAATTACAAAAATAAATATTGATAGGGGGGGCACTCCATACAAGTAACAGAAATTGAAAAAAAAATTTTTTTAACTCGCATCAACGTGTGGCACATAGTTTGACAGCTCTTTTGAAAAGATAGTAAGGTTTCTCAAAAACTTTTTTGATTAAGTGAAGACTTCCGGAAATAATCGCTCCAAAAGTAGCAAAAATTGTGTCCCCTCCCCCTCCCCCTCTATCTTGTAAACAGTTTGTCCAAGAAATATGAAAAAAATATGGAAAGGTAACGCTTAATCAATACTTTCAACGAAAATTGGTTTCAACATGATCGGATATACCGTTTCTGAGTTATTGCCGAAAAACTGCGCTTCTCAACAAAAGGACGTAAGTGCCGTGAAGATACGCTCTTTTTCTGGTAATACATTTTAAGACTGTAGTAAGTGTTTTAATTGTGTTATAACACACATAATATTACTTATTTTTTTTCGTAATGGCTACGGAACCCTATCTTGGGCGTGTCCGACACGTTCTTGGCCGTTTTTTTTTAAATTTAGCGCTGAGTAACTTGTATACCAATATATATTTTAAAGTGCAACCAAAAATTTTAAAACATTTTAAGATAACTTTAAAACATTATATTTCATTAAATTTAAATTAAATGACATCCAGCAAGGATGGTGAATCATAATAATATATAGATGTCAGCATCTTTAAAACCCTACTTCACGACCTAACAGGTTTAACCACTGCCAAATTCTCAATTATAATGTTCACACCAACATGTAAATTATTATAACAATGTGCCAAAGCAGTTTACAAAACGACGAGCCTCAGGCAGAGACACTAAATTAAGTAGATAAAAATTGTTAAATTTATTACGAGCACAAGATTATACGACAGAACTCATTTATACAATTTTACGATATGCTAACACTTGATAGTATAATACGAGTAGCTGCTACGAGCTACGAGTAGTTGCTAGTGAACTGAAATCTACAATTAAAATGAATTTATAAGAAAAATCATTCGCAAAATGATAATAATAATTTATTAAATACCTGCGTTACCACAGTTAATAAGCACCTGGATCCACGGAATATACTTGTATAACTTTAATTGCTTAATATAGCATAGGTACAAACTTAATCACAGAAAAGTTCCTAATCAAAGTAAAGTTTCGATTGAAACTTTAACTTTGCAGTACAGATAGGTATGCGTTATGTACACGTATCGTAACGATTCTTGAATTAATCACATAATTATTAGGTAGGTATTATAACTTTATCCAGACACAATACTTTTATAAGGAAAGTAAAAAAGCCATGCGATTGAAGCGAACTTTTAACATTAAAAACGTTACCTACTGTTTTAAATTTACTCCACCTAAGACAAACGAGGCTAATAGTATAACAAGAAAATAAATTAACTAATATTTCATAACTTTCATAACATTCTCATTTCACGGCATTATTCATTCGCATATTAAGAACAACGGTGACAAGTGAAATAATGTAAATAAATGTAGTCAAAACATTATTTAGTATATTTATGTGGCTTTCATGTTTAATTTTCTGAAATTTCATCAGAAATATTTGACGTTTCTGTAATTGCTCCATAAACTTTATTAATTTATAGTAGTTCTACTAGGAAAAAAAAACTTTTAAATAATAAAAAAAAGGGTGAGATATTTTTCGATAATTTCCTATCATGACAACCCCTCACTATTTTTTCACTAAATCTTAAAAAAACGAGACAATATCATTCGGAAAACAACCAACCAAAACTCAAGAAAAACACTTGTCACAGTCGAAAACGTTTTGACAGTTCGTCATTTTCGCGCCAATTTCCCGGTAGCGGTGTGCGGTCGCACGCGCACGCACTCGCCTCGATACTGTGCCGCGCCAACGCCGCGCGTCACGCAAATACGCGTATCACATGGTACGTTGTACTTACATTACACTGATAGATTTTGCAGTGCCTTCGCCGTTTGCGTGAGTGTTAAAATGGAGTAAGAGCTGTAGAGGCACAAGCTTTTTAGGGTAGGCAGTTCTAAAAGGAACCCTTATAGTTTGGCCATGGCCATCCGTCCGTTCGTCCGGGGCTTGGCTTATAAAGACGTTTCTAGTTGTTTCGTATTTAGCTTAAGGAAAACATCGTGAGCGTCAATAGTTACGAATGGCACCATCTTGCTCGCTAATACTACCGTGAAGCTGCAGTGCTTGCACTGTTGTGTTTCGGCGTGGAGAGTAAAACAGCCGGTGAAATTACTGGCACGTGAGGTATCCTATCTTAGGCCTCTAGATTGGCAACGCATCTCCAATCCCCCTGTTGCGGGTGTCTATGGGCGGTGGTGATCTCTTACCATCAGGAGACCCACTTGCTCGTTTGCCATCCAGTCGAATAAAAAAAATGACAAAATTATACACTAATTACTTAAATATTTAACTAATACTATTTATTTAGACAATTTGACTCTCGCCGCTTTGCTGTCAGTTTCATTTTCTTCTAAAAACGGCGAAGCCTTAGACTTAGAAATTAAGTAAAATTACTGACTTAGGAAAAATACGAATATTTTTTGAAATAGTTAAAGTATTTCAAATAAATGTAATAAACTTGCTTAAAATAAAAAAGGTTTTTGGTGCGTCAGAGGTTTTCAGTGTATTAATTACGGCTTTGTATATCTATCTATCTGAAACGAATTTTCCCGATAACCTGGAAAAAGCTATAGAGGAGCAGTAATTTATTTATACATTATCTTTTGAGAAAACGTAAGCAATTATTGTGAACTAGTGCACCGATTGGCTGTTAAGGGGAAGTTAGGTATCTATAGACAAACATTGAGTGAATATGTTCCAACTCACAAGTATACGTACATTATCAAAGTATTTATGATTATTAAGTCACCGGGAATTATATTGGTTAGGACAAAGCACGAAAAAACTAAAAGAGTCCCTTTAAAAGTTTTGTCCTATCACGTACATATTACTGAAGGTGAGTGCTTCAAAAAGCTGATTAACATCTAGTTAAGAGTATTTTTTATTATTATACAATTAGCTTCAGCTGCCATAAGAAGTCGCTTTTACAATCCAAGAAATTGTTGATTATATTATATACTTTATAAAATGTATTTATTTATTTAACAAAAAATGTTTACAGCATTACAATAAGAACCAGTGTTTTTTTTTATCTTTGTTTTCCTGACTCATGGAACGACACACCCTCCAACCAGAAGTCGTAGCACGGGCACTTGGATATACGAGTACAGTCACCAGCACCAATATCTGACACAACAAGCGTGCATAAATATCTGATACGATTCTATTTCTAAGGCCGGAAAGACGTATCAGATATTTTTGCACACAAGTACGATGCGGTTTTTAACCTGTCACAGAACTCTCATCGTGTGAAAAACACGTCGCAGCTATTCAAGCCTTAAGCTGCGTCTCCACCAGAGATGTGCTATCCTCGCACATCTCTGGAGGAGATGCAGCCTAAGGCTGTTGGGAGGAATGGGTTTTTCATCAACCAATAGTAATGTTTCATCTACCAATCCTCGCTCAGCGCATCTCGGCGAAGCGAGGATAGGTATATTCTGAAGCGTTTCTATTATATACTAGCGTTGCTATCATTTGAGCTCTGGTGCTCTAAAAAACGACTTAAACCTCTAGCGAGAGATCCGATAACCTCCCAAAAGCGAGCGAGAGGTTCAAACATGTTTTTATGGCCCTAATAGAGCTCAGATGATAGGAGCGCTGGTATCATTCTTCGCAATGCATCCTCGCACATTTCAGGTGGAAACGGAGCCTTAAGCATGGTATTGACGGCATACATCTTAACCGGGTAAACGCACGATATCAACGTGACGGACAGGTGTAATTAGCCTTCTGATAGCTGATAGGGCGAAGCAAACAACTCTGCCCTTCCCGATTAGCGCGGGGCTAGCACAGCCTGCACGGTCCTGATCAGGGAACGTATTCTGCACAAAAATACCAGTACCATGCGGTAAATACTAATAGTAAAAACGGGTGCGACCTGTCCCCGTATGTTACCGGTTCTTTGAAAGAAAGAAAAAAAGTAAACGTTTATTCGTGGGATTAAAAAAGCAAAAATAAAACAAAAATGCGCGTCATGCTTTAAAAATCGGCTTGAAATTGGCATCAATAATACTGGTATCACTGGTACCTATGTATTATAGCGGTACTTGTGTGCCGGTACGGTACCGATTTTAGTCTTGTTAATGATTCTAAATAGTTTTTTTTATTAATACAGTAGATTTCAGCAAAATTAGATTAGATTGTTGAACATCCCGTATGAAAGTTTTTGATCTGATTATTTTTGTTTAAATTAAAGACACGCCCTTAACGTGGCACACTTTGGACATCGGTTTTTTAAATTTAATCATAATAATTATTTTGAGTGTTCAGTCACGTTGACCCGTAACTAGCTGCTGGAATATACATAATTATACATTTAAAAATCGTCGTTCATACATTCATATTGAGGTAAATAAAGTCTCTAGTAATTAAATATTCGTGTTGCGAATTTTTATAAACTTTAATTCAATTTTTAACTTTATTATTCTTAAAATTGTGCATGTTCGACAGCTGTTGAGTCAGTATAAAGTGTGCAATTCCAGTTCTAATTTTGTTTTGAACTGCAAGTCAGTAATTGAGGCACTATGCTTGCCCGGTTAAGCGTTAAAAGCTAAGTGGGATTGCGGAACAGCAGTTTTGGATCAATTTAATGGTCACAATTGGTACTGATACCTTCTACCAATAGATCTCGTTACAGCGTCACTTAGTTTTTATCTGATTTAAAACTGACTGATTTAAAACTGACAGCTTTTATAAAAAGGTTTATTGTGACAGCTTTTACAAGTTTTAATTTCATTTTAACTTGGAACATTTTGTGTAGGTTGAACCTTAAATAAATAAATAAAATAAATAGGTATCCTGGAAAGAGATAGCGATAGCTCTACTAGTGATAAAGCTGCCTATTATGCGCTTTGTGTTGTGTCGTCTTAAGCCGAGTTTAGACTTGCAAGAAAAATCGTGCAAGTTGCATTACACTGCTAGGCCACAAAGAGTTTGAAGTGGTCAATCGAACACCGCAATGTAATGCAACTTGCACGATTTTTCTTGCAAGTCTAAACTCGGCTTTATATTTTATTGTCACTGTTGACTTTTTTAGCTCAAATTTTGCAGGTGGTAGGACCTTGTGCAAGGTCCGCCCGGATTGCTACCACCATCTTGCTCGCTAATCCTGCCGTGAAGCAGCAGTGCTTGCACTGTTGTGTTTCGGCGTGGTGAGTAAGACAGCCGGTGAAATTACTAGCACGTGAGGTATCCCATCTTAGGCCTCTAGGTTGGCAACGCGTCTGCAATACCCCTGGTGTTGCAGATGTTTATGGGCGGTGGTGATCTCTTACCATCAAGAGACCCACTTGCTCGTTTGCCATCCAGTCGTATACAAATAAAAACGTCAAATTTAGGTTACTTCATTCTTAAACATCTCGGCTTACGAGTTATGTCCCACTGCAGGGCACAGACCTCCTCTCGGAATATGAGGGCTTGGGCCGTAGCTCCCACGCGGACCCAGTGCTGATTAGGAAGGAACGTATTAAAATTCACTAATTCCATAAAAAAAAATTGTTTTAAAACATTGTTAATTTTTATCACTATCATAAAGAGTTGGAGTAGAGACTCTAGTTAATCCAAACAATTTGTAATAGTATTCCAACAACCTATTTCAACATCTCTTTAAAATCGACCACTAATTTCATAAGTACAAAACCAGTCTGAGACAACCATTAAAGCTTTAGATAAAAGGAAATCGCTGCCTTAGAAATTTATTGGCTTGCCAAATTTTACATAAGAATGCCAATCGACGACTATAACAAAAAAAATGGCGTCACCTTCACAAGCCTACCGGTATCCTTATAAAATAACATCTCAATATCACAAATATGTGAACAAGGTTAAGAAAACACCTTAGTAATCTCGCTAATAGATAAAAACCGCGAATGTGCGCACAATTTTGGCACATTCGCAGTTTTGCTTGATATACAGTTTGGTGGTGCCAATGTTGGGAATTTGCAAATGTTTTAGCAAAACACATTATGCAATGTTGTGCCAACTGATAATATTGTTTGGCGAGTGCATACCGCGGTGACGGTGAGATTATATAGTCGCGCTTGTATTGGATGGGAACGAAATCGCTGAACTATTTTGGGAATTTGGCACATTAAGTATTTAAGTACAAGCTTTTCCTTTAACTTAACGTATTAATTTAGTTAGTTAAAACTTGCAATTCTTGTTCATTTATTTATTTCGAGGATCTCGGAAACGACTACAGAATTGCTTATTTATTCATGTAATAGGCATATATTAGATTATTAAATTAATGTCAAAGCCTCTAAAAAGTATTTTACCCATAAAATATGTACCTGTCTATGTGTATGTATCTGTCTGAAATGTTAATAAGTAAAATTGATCACCGGATGTGCAAGATAAGTTTGCTGAAAACGCTACCGAGTATTAAGGCGTGTTATAACTAATTATAAACTTTATGGATTTTTCCATATCATTTGTTTACGTAATCGAAACAAGATTATGCCAGCGGTTTCGCCCTGAAAGGAGAATTCCCTAATCCGTGGGAATTCGACATGGATAAACTGTATGACCAATTTGTTCTTGAAGGTAATATAAGAATTCTGTACTTTCTGTAATGTGGATCAAGAATTTGAACTTAGCCTTATGAATCAGTAAGATAGTTATGAATTTTCTTTTTTGTTAAGAATCAGATTTAAAGCACTGACTTCTAACAAATTTAAATACCTATCAATATAGATCTTTTATAAAAAATTACCAATTATTACTATATATTGATTTTTCAAAAACGAGTAGGTATAACTGAAAATTAAATTTTTATTTAACCAGTTCTTATAGGTTTTTGAAACTTTGCGTGGGTTTTTTTTTATTCGAACCATTAACGAAAATCAAGTCCACTAAAAAAAAAGTTAATAATTTACTGTCCAGCCACAGTTATTTGCAGCCGTGCCCAAAATCACAAAGAACATTGTCACCCATACCAAGCTATGCGATGTCTTAACTCACGATGTCGGGCTTATTGAAACCATACACGTAAAGCAAAGATTTCACGTAATTGGCTGGTACACTGTCATTTCTTCCCATAAATCATCCGCTGTCAACGTAATTCAAACATTCTAATAGTGAGCACGAGGTAAAGTGATGCTGGAAGTGGCTTGGAAATAGGATTTTCAATAGATGCGATATAAACAAAAAATGGAAAAAAAAAATTAAAATATATTATTATCAAAAATTCATAAAATTCCAATAGAGTAAGTATGCGGTAGCAGATTGGTAGGAACCATAAGAAATTGGGTATTAACTTTATTATTTTTTAATTTAATATTTTGTTCGTTAAACTTCTAAAGATTAATGAAAAATAATAATATTATTTTAATACTATTTACAGTGTAAATAGAGCAAAATATGCCGATAACACAGTGAAAATAAATATTATTCTTTGATCACTCGTTATTTTTTTTAATTATCGTGATTTTTATTTAATTTCATAAATTTTACCACATTTGTTGCAATAAACTTAGCAGAAACTTCAAGGTTCTTCTTCCTTCTAAATCCTCACTTAATAAAACCACACCTTTATTTTACAGAAACTGGATGGTGCGTATCTGATTGCATAATATTTGATAGTTATAATTTATAATGTAAATGTTTGTCATAATTTTCTTTCGCCGACACAATTTTTTTTCATATTTTTTTAAATGGTCACAATTCTGAACAATTAATGGATTTAGAGAATATCAAATTATGTTATACAAATAATACATTATGACAAACACTACATTATGACTTCTAACAATCATGAAAGCTGATATGAACCCATAATTTAACCTACAAAAATCTCCAGATACAACGGATTTTTTTTATATAATCGTCTCTACCACATCTAGTAAGCTAACCATTTCGGTTTTGGCCCTATACGGCAGCGCATTGAACTCAGACCTTGGTCGAAAATAGCCTAACGAATTTAACCAAATTTACACGTGACGCCGAGCATAAATTTGTTTAGAGCTTATCTCACTCCAACTTCCTGCGCACAATGCTTCATTTTTCTTCGGACAGAAGATAGGAAAATTATCTTTCCACATTCCTTCGGCTTTGGTATGTCGAGAGTAAACTTTGGAAAAACGTAAACAGAAATCAGCTGTGCATTTGCGCTAATTAGATATTTGCGAGTTTTTTACTCCTAGAGATATACCTAACTAAGATTTTATACGTTACCGGTACAAAAGGTACTGTGGGTAGGTAGGTAGGTATATGCACCAATTTGAAATAAGTGGGTAATGTAGTTTAATTTTTTACATGAATAATATACTTAAAAAAAATGCACCTAACACCACAATACACTAACACTATACACAACAAGAACCGCATCGGAAACGAAATAGTCCTACTACACTATTTGGTAGGTACGACTGTACAACTACTACTATATTGTATTTCGATCCAATTTATGAAAAGTGTAAACAAACCGATTTCATCAAAATTCTTGTATAAACACTCACTGGGTCGAATCAATGACACATTTAACTATAATTCGTGTCTTTTAACTAGATGTCTAATCAATTTTTCACCAAAATTCACTTGATTTCAATATTTATTTTTCATTTCAAAAATCTTCGTCAAAATCTGACGTTATTTCTTGATTGAAATATGCATATAATCTGTAATAGCATAGACTAACGTAGAGATGGTAGAAAATTTGACATTTTAAAAATCAATTAATGTGCGGATGAATAAGCGATTTTTATTAACTTTCCTTAAAATTAAAAATAGTTACTGCTTTTATAATTGAATAAACCGTCTTTGGAATGAAATCAAGTATGGTAAATAATAAAATAAACAAAATTACTTTGATCTATTCAATTAATAAATTAATCGATTTACTGAACAGATTAATTATTTTGCAATAGGTTCTAGGTTTTCACATCATTGAATATCTGTGGTCAAATAAATGGCGTCTTTGTTTACACTTTTCATAAATTGGATCGAAATACAATATAGGTATACTATTGCTTATGATTTTTTGCATACTTATGTGAAAGACGGAGAATTGCATCTTTTTAATGTGTCGTGGGCTCTAAGAAAATAATCTCATCTTTATCCTCTTCTTCTTCTTCCCAGTCCTCTCCTATCGGAGGTTGGACAACAACATGGCGATTCTGATTTTAATCTTTATCCCACAAATATCATATATGCGAGTAAGTCTGTTTGTTTGTTTTATAACCTGATGAGATCCAAACGCTGAACTGATTTAGATGAAATGAAATTTGGTGTAATAAATATTCGATTTGCTTTGGTAGAGGCTGGTATAATATCTTATTTCTGAAGGATTGTACTTTATAAAATGCACCAAGTCATCACTGCGTTTATTCGAAGAAGGAAAAGATGTTCTGCCAACATACAAAATATTGTTGGGTTGCCAACAGATAGTTTGAGTACCGGAGAACGAGATGATAATTTTTTATCCCGGAAAATTTAATAGTTCCCGCGGGATAGTGATAAACGAATTCCAGGCAGACTGAGTCGCGGGTAACAGGCCAGTATAGTATAAAATAAAGTCACTTTCCGCCGTCTGTGCGTTTAAATCTTTTAAACTAAGCGACAGATCTTGAATGCGGTGTTCACGATCAGTCAGATGATTTTTCACGGAATGTTTATAATATGATACATTATACTTAAACCTTCCGTGAAAAATATCGTTTTACTCGTACGATACCTACTCATTGTTCCAGTGACGCGTCCTGGCTTTGCGTTTAGTTTTTGGGAAAATGGAGTTAAGAAGTGTGAAGGGCCTTTGATTAGATACGTTTTTTGAATATTGTACACGTGCGAAACTGGGGCGGGTCGCCCGTGTTAAACAAAATGAAAACAGTACGATTGAGGTGTGCGCAACATCAATATTTTAAATAAAATTTATGCTGTTGGCATTTGCAAAAATGCAAATTTAATGGCTTTTAAGTACAGTATCACAAAAATAAACACCGACGTCGATTCACCGTACAATTTGAATAGTGAGTAATGTAGCTCAGTTATGAATGTTTTTACTGTTGGTGAGTCAGAAGCAGGCTTGGAGAAAATTCTGGTGACGACTACATATAATTTAGTTTTTTTTTCGAAAGAAGGTATACAATGTTGACCAAGTCTAGTGTCTGTGAGTGTGATCTCGAAAATTAAAACTTGATCCACTAGTAGTCGGATTTACTTAATTTGGTACAGTTATAAAAATTGGATGATGATAATGCTAGAACAGTCAATAAAAAATATGTCTCCAAAAAATTTTTTTATTTAGTTCTTATCTTATTGCTAAAATCTTTTTACAAGATAGGTAAGATCTATACAATGTGTTCTCAAAATAAGATGGACAAAATACCCTGGTAAAGGTTACTAAACAATTAATTGCTAATTGGAATTTTTGATTCAAAATTAAGTAATATCTTTGACGTGTAGCGTACAAAAGTATGGAAACATTATTGTCATCACAATTAAAATATCCTGAAAATATTAATTTTCTACTCAGAAAACAGCACTGAATACGACGACACAAGTTATTCACAAATCTGCTTTATCCTTATATAATATTATTTAAATGACTTCATCTGCCTACTATAATGTTGTTTACTTCATAAAGTAGTTCACAATAGACTAGTGCTTGCCTATTTGTACAATATAATTATTTTGCCTAACGAATTATTTTCAGTTCAGTCATGAAACCGCAAAACCAAGATTAACATTTTCTACTATGACTAACACCTAACACCGGTTACGTCAAAAATAATAATAGAGCCCATTTATATCCTGGCTTCAAATAATTTATTGAAGTAATTATGTGATTAGCATCCACCAGGAATGTTAAGTAACACCGCATGCGCGTGCGCCTAGAGACGAAACTGCAAACTAGTATTTTATACTTGCTTCAATTTGGGAAATACTCGTAGTGCAAAAAAATACTTGGTATGTTTAAAAAAAAATTCGTGAAATGTCACTGGTAGAAAAAAAGTCTGAAAATTGCAAAATTTCCGCGGGATAGCAATAAACAAATAAAATATATACTGTGTTGTATTTTTATTTTTAATCTTGTATAGTTACTGCTGGCAATGAATATTTTCTTTCTTTCTTTTCATTTTTTAAATTTATATATTACATTGTAAAATGAAAAAAAATACTGACTGTAAAAGGATGTAGTGAATACTTGATGTTTTGCCACCGTATTTTGTCAGAAAAGTTCGTATTTATCTTACTTTCTTCTAGCTTACTGAAGTTTGCTAAAGTTTATTGAGAAAGCAATATAAATAAAAACTTATCCGACAAAATATGATAAAAAAAAACATTATTCCATAGATCTGTACGTAGATTGTCGTCCAAATTACATAGCCGTACCAGATTTCAAATTAATCCGATCTCTAGAACTGAAATTTTGTAAAAAAATACTTGTTATCATCGTGAATGTAAAACTTTTTCCCACCACTCACACGCACGATGATTCAGCCGATCATCTCGTAAGGATTTTATTCGGTCAATGCGCTAATACTTGGCGGCGATGTTGCTACTAGGCTGGCACTGTTGCGGCCGTAAGTCAATAGCAGTCACTAGTGGCGCACCGTCATCGTCTTAGTAAACAAGTTTATCTGTAAACCATGTAATTGTTACGCAATTTTGAATATAAAACAATAAAAGGTATTTTTAATGGGTCTATATCGGATGGCATACAATTATTAGTCCTAATCGTTGTGTCGCATAACGTCTTTTGTCCTAATACGTATGGCATACACTTTGTTCCGCATATTTTTGATTGTCCAAAACTGTTGCTCCTATTTATCGTTTGTCCTAAACATTATTTGTCCTATCGTTTGATATGACGTAGAAATGATTGATGTGCATAATTGTAATTGTTATATTATACCTAGTAGGGATCGTATAGGGATGACAAAAAAAAACTAAAAAAATAGAGTCTACTAATTATTTAAAAATTGTGTTTATCTTAGAAGATAAAACATAATAAATACCGTTAATAAATGTACCTGTAGGTAATTTTAGTCGATTTGTGTTCGAAATACCGAGAAACGTGTGTTACAATGTGAGCGTTAATTCAAAAAATAGAGTCTTGAAAGAAGGAAAGAAAATAGAACAATAAATATCTAAAGGCAGTATAGCTAGTAACACAATACTGTTATTACATCCGAGTAACAAAATTTTCTTTAGTTTTCGAGTTGCCTTTTTCTTTTTACGTGGAGGTTTGTAGTTTAATTGATTCAGTAAATTAACAATGTTATCACTTGGTTTTAAAATAAAATAACAAAGCAATTAACTCAAAGAAGTAACATACAGGCTAATTAGCCATTTGTTATTACACAAACCTAACATGATTCTGTTAAAAATTCTGTTAAATTTTCGTAATATATCTTAAACACAACAGTATGTAGAGAATGTGAAATTATTTGCCACATTCGCTGATGTGAAACTGAGTGTTATCTAATCGGTGCACGTCTCGCTTAGGCAAATAGTGTATGAAGCATTGTCGCCAAAACAATAAGGACAGTGGCCTGAAATATATAGCACTCGTTGCTTCCATGATCATACTTAATAATTCTAATTATTGTTTTTTCGAAATTCATGTGCGGAATTATATATTTGAAATTTACCACGAGCTTTGCGGTGAAGGAAACATCGTGAGGAAACCTGCACAAACCTGCGAAGAAATTCAATGTGTGCGTGTGAAGTTCCCAATCCGCACTGGGCCCACTGCGGCCGGTGGGAACTATGGCCCAAGCCCTCTTGTTCTGAGAGGAGGCCTGTGCCCAGCAGTGGGACGTATATAGGCTGGATGATGACTTAATAATTGAACGCAATTTATTTCATGTAAAACAGAAATAAATCAAAAAATAATAAAAAATAAGGCTCCTAACCTTACCCGCACAGCACGATTGAACTATTCAAACAAGGTGCAATTTTCTTACTCAAATGTTGATTTTCGCAAGCACCGTAGACCTTAATTATTACCCAACTTAGACATCCCTCAGGGCAGTTACGGCAGTCAAGTCGTGATAACATCATTTGCATCGCGTCTGAGACCTGTCAGCTTCTGGCACATTATTTCTTAATAACATGAAATTATGGTTTACGGATTAATGTGCAAATTTGGTTACCTTATCAATGTAAGTTTCACTTTCGCGCTGCTGGCTATTTAAGCCCCCATGAGCAAACATGACATCAAAATATAAATGGAATTAAATCTATTTTAGAGCGCAAATATTTAGACTACATTTTCATCTTTTAAAGGTCAATCAAATAATAGACAATATACGCGTAGACGTAAATCTAATATTTTGCAATGTTAAATTAAAGGCACACAGACACTATTACTGGCTATTATAAGAAACGATATTACCTGTCTGAGGCGATAATGTCGAAGTTTGAAGGCTATATTACGATGATTGATTGCATTGCTAAGCATGTAAACGGCTAAACGGCTGTCAATAGTTTTTGCACATAACGTTTTAAAGGCACCAGCCCAACTTTATGTTACGGGAAGCTCTCACGTTATTTTTTTGCGGTAAACAATAAAATTTCACAGAACGCGTTTTTTATATAAGCAATTTTTTAATTAGCCGAGTGATGTCCTATGCTGCGAGCAAAAGCCTCCTCTCTCTTCCTTCAATTTGTTTCTTGCCATAACTAATTCAGTTTTTTTTCAAAACCTATTCCTGCAACAATAACTACCATTACAATACAGGAAACTTATTTAGTGTAATAATAATATTATTATTGTTTTCTTCTGTTT
>NC_133485.1:10014352-10176660 GCF_025370935.1 Choristoneura fumiferana | reverse complement strand
GGATAGGTATATTCTGAAGCGTTTCTATTATATACTAGCGTTGCTATCATTTCAGCTCTGGTGCCATAAAAAACGACTTAAACCTCTAGCGAGAGATCCGATAACCTCCCAAAAGCGAGCGAGAGGTTCAAACATGATTTTATGGCCCTAGAGCTCAGATGATAGGAGCGCTGGTATCATTCTTCGCAATGCATCCTCGCCCATTTCAGGTGGAAACGGAGCCTTAAGCATGGTATTGACGGCATACATCTTAACCGGGTAAACGCACGATATCAACGTGACGGACAGGTGTAATTAGCCTTCTGATAGCAGATAGGGCGAAGCAAACAACTCTGCCCTTCCCGATTAGCGCGGGGCTAGCACAGCCTGCACGGTCCTGATCAGGGAACGAATTCTGCACAAAAATACCAGTACCATGCGGTAAATACTAATAGTAAAAACGGGTGCGACCTGTACCCGTATGTTACCGGTTCTTTGAAAGAAAGAAAGAAAGTAAACGTTTATTCGTGGGATTAAAAAAGCAAAAATAAAACAAAAATGCGCATGACGCTTTAAAAATCGGCTTGAAACTGAAATCAATAATACTGGTATCACTGGTACCTATGTATTATAGCGGTACGTGTGTGCCGGTACGGTACCGATTTTAGTCTTGTTAATGATTCTAAATAGTTTTTTTTAATTAATCCGGTAGATTTCAGCAAAATTAGATAAGATTGTATTGTAGTATTTTTGTTTAAATAAAAGACACGCCCTTAACGTGGCACACTTTGGACATCGGTTTTTTAAATTTAATCATAATAATTATTTTGAGTGTTCAGTCACGTTGATCCGTAACTAGCTGCTGGAATATACATAATTATACATTTAAAAATCGTCGTTCATACATTCATATTGAGGTAAATAAAGTCTCTAGTAATTAAATATTCGTGTTGCGAATTTTTATAAACTTTAATTCAATTTTTAACTTTATTCTTAAAATTGTGCATGTTCGACAGCTGTTGAGTCAGTATACAGTGTGCAATTCCAGTTCTAATTGTGTTTTGAACTGCAAGTCAGTAATTGAGGCACTATGCTTGCCCGGCTAAGCGTTAAAAGCTAAGTGGGATTGCGGAACAGCAGTTTTGGATCAATTTAATGGTCACAATTGGTACTGATACCTTCTACCAATAGATCTCGTTACAGCGTCACTTAGTTTTTATCTGATTTAAAACTGACTGATTTAAAAAGGTTTATTGTGACAGCTTTTACAAGTTTTAATTTCATTTTAACTTGGAACATTTTGTGTAGGTTGCCTGGAAAGAGATAGCGATAGCTCTACTAGAGAGATAGCTCACTGTAGTGATAAAGCTGCCTATTATGCGCTTTGTGTTGTGTCGTCTTAAGCCGAGTTTAGACTTGCAAGAAAAATCGTGCAAGTTGCATTACACTGCGAGGCCGCAAAGCCAACGAGTTTGATGTGGTCAATCGAGCGCCGCAATGTAATGCAACTTGCACGATTTTTCTTGCAAGTCTAAACTCGGCTTTATATTTTATTGTCACTGTTGACTTTTTTAGCTCAAATTTTGCAGGTGGTAGGACCTTGTGCAAGGTCCGCCCGGATTGCTACCACCATCTTGCTCGCTAATCCTGCCGTGAAGCAGCAGTGCTTGCACTGTTGTGTTTCGGCGTGGTGAGTAAGACAGCCGGTGAAATTACTGGCACGTGAGCTATCCCATCTTAGGCCTCTAGGTTGGCAACGCGTCTGCAATACCCCTGGTGTTGCAGATGTTTATGGGCGGTGGTGATCTCTTACCATCAAGAGACCCACTTGCTCGTTTGCCATCCAGTCGTATACAAATAAAAACGTCAAATTTAGGTTACTTAATTCTTAAACATCTCGGCTTACGAGTTATGTCCCACTGCAGGGCACAGACCTCCTCTCGGAATATGAGGGCTTGGGCCGTAGCTCCCACGCGGACCCAGTGCTGATTAGGAAGGAACGTATTAAAATTCACTAATTCCATAAAAAACATTTGTTTTAAAACATTGTAATTTTTATCACTATCATAAAGAGTTGGAGTAGAGACTAGGTAATTAATCCAAACAATTTGTAATAGTATTCCAACAACCTATTTCAACATCTCTTTAAAATCGACCACTAATTTCATAAGTACAAAACCAGTCTGAGACAACCATTAAAGCTTTAGATAAAAGGAAATCGCTGCCTTAGAAATTTATTGGCTTGCCAAATTTTACATAAGAATGCCAATTGACGACTATAACAAAAAAATGGCGTCACCTTCACAAGCCTACCGGTATCCTTATAAACTAACATCTCAATATCACAAATATGTGAACAAGGTTAAGAAAACACCTTAGTAATCTCGCTAATAGATAAAAACCGCGAATGTGCGCACAATTTTGGCACATTCGCAGTTTTGCTTGATATACAGTTTGGTGGTGCCAATGTTGGGAATTTGCAAATGTTTTAGCAAAACACATTATGCAATGTTGTGCCAACTGATAATATTGTTTGGCGAGTGCATACCGCGGTGACGGTGAGATTATGTAGTCGCGCTTGTATTGGATGGGAACGAAATCGCTGAACTATTATTTCTTTGGGAATTTGGCACATTAAGTATTTAAGTACAAGCTTTTCCTTTAACTTAACGTATTAATTTAGTTAGTTAAAACTTGCAATTCTTGTTCATTTATTTATTTCGAGGATCTCGGAAACGACTACAGAATTGCTTATTTATTCATGTATTAGGCATATATTAGATTATTAAATTAATGTAAAAGCCTCTAAAAAGTATTTTACCCATAAAAGATGTCTGTCTGAAATGTTAATAAGTAAAATTGATCACCGGATGTGCAAGATAAGTTTGCTGAAAACACTACCGAGTATTAAGGCGTGTTATAACTAATTATAAACTTTATGGATTTTTCCATATCTTTGTTTACGTATTCGAAACAAGATTATGTCAGCGGTTTCGCCCTGAATGAATTCCCTAATCCGTGGGAATTCGACATGGATAAATTGTATGACCAATTTGTTTTTGAAGGTAATATAAGAATTCTGTACTCTCTGTAATACCTCATCTAGGATCAAGAATTTGAACTTAGCCTTATGAATCAGTAAGTTAGTTATGATTTTTTTTTAAGAATCAGATTTAAAGTACTGACTACTAACAAAATTAAATACCTATCAATATAGATTTATTACAAAATTTTACCAATTATTACTATATATTGATTTTTCAAAAACGAGTATGTATCACTGAAAATTATATTTTTATTTCACCAGTTCTTATAGGTTTTTGAAACTTTGCGTGGGTTTTTTTTTATTCGAACCATTAACGAAAATCAAGTCCTCTAAAAAAAAGTTAATAATTTACTGTCCAGCCACAGTTATTTGCAGCCGTGCCCAAAATCACAAAGAACATTGTCACCCATACCAAGGTGCGATGTCTTAACTCACGATGTCGGGCTTATTGAAACCATACACGTAAAGCAAAGATTTCACGTAATTGGCTGGTACACTGTCATTTCTTCCCATAAATCATCCGCTGTCAACGTAATTCAAACATTCTAATAGTGAGCACGAGGTAAAGTGATGCTGGAAGTGGCTTGGAAATAGGATTTTCAATAGATGCGATATAAACAAAAAATGGAGAAAAAGAATTTGAAAAAATAATATTATTATCAAAAATTCATGAAATTCCAATAGAGTAAGTATGCGGTAGCAGATTGGTAGGAAACCATAAGAAATTGGGTATTAACTTTATTATTTTTTAATTTAATATTTTGTTCGTTAAACTTCTAAAGATTAATGAAAAATAATAATGTTATTTTAATACTATTTACAGTGTAAATAGAGCAAAATACGCCGATAACACAGTGAAAATAAATATTATTCTTTGATCACTCGTTATCTTTTTAATTATCGTGATTTTTATTTAATTTCATAAATTTGACCACGTTTGTTGCAATAAACTTAGCAGAAACTTCAAGGTTCTTCTTCCTTCTAAACCCTCACTTTATAAAACCACACCTTTAGTTTACAGAAACTGGATGGTGCGTATCTCATTGCATAATATTTGATAGTTATAATGTAAATGTTAGTCATAATTTTTGTTAGTCATAATTTTCTTTCGCCGACACAATTTTTTTCATATTTTTCTAAATGGTCACAATTCTGAACAATTAATGGATTTAAAGAATATCAAATTATGTTATACAAATAATACATTATGACAAACACTACATTATGACTTCTAACAATCATGAAAGCTGATATGAACCCATAATTTAACCTACAAAAATCTCCAAATACAACGGAAAATTTTATATAATCGTCTCTATCACATCTAGTAAGCTAACCATTTCGGTATCGGCCCTATACGGCAGCGCATTGAACTCAGACCTTGGTCGAAAATAGCCTAACGAATTTAACCAAATTTACACGTGACGCCGAGCATAAATTTGTTTAGAGCTTATCTCACTCCAACTTCCTGCGCACAATGCTTCATTTTTCTTCGGACAGAAAATAGGAAAATTATCTTTCCACATTCCTTCGGCTTTGGTATGTCGAGAGTAAACTTTGGAAAAACGTAAACAGCAATCAGCTGTGCATTTGCGCTAATTAGATATTTGCGAGTTTTTTACTCCTAGAGATATACCTAACTAAGATTTTATACGTTACCGGTACAAAAGAGGTACCGTAGTTATATGCACCAATTTGAATTAAGTGGGTCATCATCATCCCAGCCTATATACGTCCCACTGCTGGGCACAGGCCTCCTCTCAGAATGAGAGGGCTTGGGCAGTAGTTCCCACGCAGGCCCAGTGCGGATTGGGAACTTCACACACACCGTTGAATTGCTTCGCAGGTTTGTGCAGGTTTCCTCACGATGTTTTCCTCCACCGTAGAGCTCGTGGTAAATTTCAAATTAAATTCCGCACATGAATTTCGAAAAACACAAAGGTGCGAGCCGGGGTTTGAACCCGCGATCCTCTGCTTGAGAGGCCTTAGGTCAAACGACTCGGCCACCACGGCTTCAATAAGTGGGTAATGTAGTTTAATTTTTTACATGAATAATGTACTTAAAAAAAATGCACCTAACACCACAATACACTAACACTATACACAACAAGAACCGCATCGGAAACGAAATAGTCCTACTACACTATTAGGTAGGTACGACTGTACAACTACTATAAGTATTTTTACTGCTACTATAAATATTATAAGTATTTTTACTGCTTTATGGTGTGCAATAAAGAATATTTGTATTGTATTGTATTGTACTACTATATTGTATTTCGATCCAATTTATGAAAAGTGTAAACAAACCGATTTCATCAAAATTCTTGTATAAACTCACTGGATCGAATCAATGACACATTTAACTATAATTCGTGTCTTTTAACTAGATGTCTAATCAATTTTTCACCAAAATTCACTTGATTTCAATATTTATTTTTCATTTCAAAAATCTTCATCAAAATCTGACGCTATTTCTTGATTGAAACATGTGTTTAATCTGTAATAGCATAGACTAACGTAGAGATGGTAAAAAATTTGACGTTTTAAAAATCGATTAATGCGCGGACGAATAAGCGATTTTTATTTACTTTCCATAAAATTTAAAAATAATTACTGCTTTTATAATTGAATAAACAGTCTTTGGAATGAATTCAAGTATTGTAAATAATAAAATAGACAAAAATACTTTGATCTCAATTAATAAATTAATCGATTTACTGAACAGATTAATTATTTTGCAATAGGTTCTAGGTTTTCACATCATTGAATGTCTGTGGTCGAATAAATGGCGTCTTTGTTTACACTTTTCATAAATTGGATCGAAATACAATATAGGTATACTATTGCTTATGATTTTTTTGCATACTTATGTGAAAGACGGAGAATTGCATCTTTTTAATGTGTCGTGAGCTCTAAAAAATAATCTCATCTTTATCCATCTTCTTCTTCTTCTTCCCATTCCTCTCCTATCGGAGGTTGGACAACAACATGGCGATTCTGATTTTAATCTTTATCCCACAAATATCATAAATGCGAGTAAGTCTGTTTGTTTGTTTATAACCTGATGAGATCCAAACCGCTGAACTGATTTAGATGAAATGAAATTTGGTGTAATAAGATAGTTTGAGTACCGGAGAACGAGATAGGATAGTTTTTATCCCGGAAAATTGAATAGTTCCCGCGGGATAGTGATAAACGAATTCCAGGCAGACTGAGTCGCGGGTAACAGGCCAGTATAGTATAAAATAAAGTCACTTTCCGCCGTCTGTGCGTTTAAATCTTTTAAACTAAGCGACAGATCTTGAATGCGGTGTTCACGATCAGTCAGATGATTTTTCACGGAATGTTTATAATATGATACATTATACTTAAACCTTCCGTGAAAAATATCGTTTTACTCGTACGATACCTACTCATTGTTCCAGTGACGCGTCCTGGCTTTGCGTTTAGTTTTTGGGAAAATGGAGTTAAGAAGTGTGAAGGGCCTTTGATTAGATACGTTTTTTGAATATTGTACACGTGCGAAACTGGGGCGGGTCGCCCGTGTTAAACAAAATGAAAACAGTACGATTGAGGTGTGCGCATGCGCAACATCAATATTTTAAAGAAAATTTATGGTGTTGGCATTTGCAAAAATGCAAATTTAATGGCTTTTAAGTACAGTATCACAAAAATAAACACCGACGTCGATTCACCGTACAGTTTGAATAGTGAGTAATGTAGCTCAGTTATGAATGTTTTTACTGTTGGTGAGTCAGAAGCAGGCTTGGAGAAAATTCTGGTGACGACTACATATAATTTAGTTTTTTTTTCGAAAGAAGGTATACAATGTTGACTAATGTAGGTATTACAAGCTTTTAATTAGTTGTACTAGTGTCTGTGAGTGTGATCTCGAAAATTAAAACTTGATCCACTAGTGGTCGGATTAACTTAATTTGGTACAGTTATAAAAATTGGATGATAATAATGCTAGAACAGTCAATAAAAAATATGTCTCCAAAAAAAATTTTTTTTATTTAGTTCTTATCTTATTGTAAAATCTTTTTACAAGATAGGTAAGATCTATACAATGTGTTCTCAAATTAGATGGACAAAATACCCTGGTAAAGGTTATTAAACAATTAATTGCTAATTGGAATTTTTGATTCAAAATTAAGTAATATCTTTGACGTGTAGCGTACAAAAGTATGGAAACATTATTGTCAATCACAATTAAAATATCCTGAAAAATATTACTTTTTCTACTCAGAAAACAGCACTGAATACGACGACACAAGTTATTCACAAATCTGCTTTATCCTTATAAAATATTATTTAAATGACTTCATCTCCCTACTATAATGTTGTTTACTTCATAAAGTAGTTCACAATAGACTAGTGCTTGCCTATTTGTACAATATAATTATTTTGCCTAACGAATTATTTTCAGTTCAGTCATGAAACCGCAAAACCAAGATTAACATTTTCTACTATGACTAACACCTAACACCGGTTACGTCAAAAATAATAATAGAGCCCATTTATATCCTGGCTTCAAATAATTTATTGAAGTAATTATGTGATTAGCATCCACCAGGAATGTTAAGTAACACCGCATGCGCGTGCGCCTAGAGACGAAACTGCAAACTAGTATTTTATACTTGCTTCAATTTGGGAAATACTCGTAGTGCAAAAAAATACTTGGTATGTTTAAAAAAAAAAATCGTGACATTTACCAGTGTTGAAAGTAAGTCTTAGAAAAGATTAAGCAGAAAAAAAAATTTATCACTTACGGTGCAACCCAGCATGAGAGAGGCGATGTTCTTCTGTTGGGACCATAAGATATGTGACATGATATGACGACGAGGTAGGGGGATTACTTATTATTATAAAAAGTTACAAACCTGTAAGTCATAGTAAAATGTGGGCTAAAAGCGGAACCGATTTAAGTAAATGAAATTTGTATGAATATAGATTGATGCCCTGGAATGGACACGTAGGTACTTAGGACATTTTTTATCCCTGAAAATTGGAAAGTTTCCGAGGGATAGCAATAAACAAATAAAATATTACATTGTAAAATGAAAAAAATACTGACTGTAAAAGGATGTAGTGAATACTTGATGTTTTGCCACCGTATTTTGTCAGAAAAGTTCGTATTTATCTTACTTTCTTCTAGCTTACTGAAGTTTGCTAAAGTTTATTGAGAAAGCAATATAAATAAAAACTTATCCGACAAAATATGATAAAAAAAAACATTATTCCATAGATCTGTACGTACATTGTCGTCCAAATTACATAGCCGTACCAGATTTCAAATTAATCCGATCTCTAGAACTGAAATTTTGTAAAAAAATACTTGTTATCATCGTGAATGTAAAACTTTTTCCCACCACTCACACGCACGATGATTCAGCCGATCATCTCGTAAGGATTTTATTCGGTCAATGCGCTAATACTTGGCGGCGATGTTGCTACTAGGCTGGCACTGTTGCGGCCGTAAGTCAATAGCAGTCACTAGTGGTGCACCGTCATCGTCTTAGTAAACAAGTTTATCTGTTAACCATGTAATTGTTACGCAATTTTGAATTTAAAACAATAAAAGGTATTTCTAATGGGTTTATATCGGATGGCATACAATTATTAGTCCTAACCGTTGTGTCGCATAACGTCTTTTGTTCTAATAACGTATGGCATACACTTTGTTCCGCATATTTTTGATTGTCCAAAACTGTTTCTCCTATTATAGTTTGTCCTAGATATTATTTGTCCTACCGTTTGATGTGGCTAAGATTCAACTGTCAAATGATTGATGTGCATAATTTTAATTGTTATATTATACCTAGTAGGGATCATTTAGGGATGACAAAAAAAATACTTAAAAAAAATAGAGTCTACTAACTATTTAAAAATTGTGTTATCTTCTACAAAAAAAAAACATAATAAATACCGATAATAAATGTACCTGTAGGTAATTTTAGTCGATTTGTGTTCGAAATACCGAGAAACGTGTGTTACAATGTGAGCGTTAATTCAAAAAAATAGAGTCTTGAAAGAAATAGAACAATAAATATCTAAGGCAGTATAGCTAGTAACACAATACTGCTATTACATCCGAGTAACAAAATTTTCTTTAGGTTTTCGAGTTGCCTTTTCTTTTTACGTGCGGTTTAATTTAATTGATTCAGTAAAGTAACAAATGTTATCACTAGGTTTTAAAATAAAACAAAAATCAAATTAATCAAGAAGAAACATACAGCTAATTAGCCATTTGTTATTTCAAAACCTAACATGATTCTGTTAAAAATTCTGTTAAATTTTCGTAATCTATCTAAACACAACAGTATGTAGAGAATGTGAAATTAATTGCACATTCGCTGACGTGAAACTGAGTGTTATCTAATCGGTGCACGTCTCGCTTAGGCAAATAGTGTATGAAGCATTGTCGCCAAAACAATAAGGACAGTGGCCTGAAATAATGCACTCGCTGCTTCCATGATCATACTTAATAATTGAACGCATTTTTTCGTAAAACAGAAACAAATCAAAAATAATAAAAAATAAGGCTCCTAACCTTACCCCAGCACGATTGAACTATTCAAACAAGGTGCAATTTTCTTACTCAAATGTTGATTTTCGCAAGCACCGTAGACCTTAATTATTACCCAACTTAGACATCCCTCAGGGCAGTTACGGCAGTCAAGTCGTGATAACATCATTTGCATCGCGTCTGAGACCTGTCAGCTTCTGGCACATTATTTCTTAATAACATGAAATTATGGTTTGCGGATTATGTGCAAATTTGTGTTACCTATCATGTATCACTTTCGGCGCTGCTGGCTATTAAGTCCCATGAGCAAACATGTCATCGAAATATAAATGAAATGAAATCTATTTTGAGCGCAAAATATTTAAGACTACATTTCATCTTATAAAGAGTCAATCAATAATAGACAATATACACGCGTAGACGTAAATCTAATATTTTGCAATGTTAAATTAAAGGCACACAAAAGACACTATTACTGGCTATTATAAGAAACGATATTACCTGTCCGAGGCGATAATGTCGAAGTTTGAAGGCATATTACGATGATTGATTGCATTGCCAAGCATGTAAACGGCTAAACGGCTGTCAATAGTTTTTGCACATAACGTTTGTAAAGGCACCAACCTAACTTTATGTTACGGGAAGTCTCACAGATATTTTTTTGCGTAAAATTATTAACAGAACGCGTTTTTTATAAGAGCAATTTTTTAATAGCCTGAGTGATGTCCTACTGCTGCGAGCAAAAGCCTCCTCTCCTTCCTTCAATTTGTTTCTTGCCATAACCAATTCAGTTTTTTTTATAACCTATTCCTGCAACAATAACTACCATAACAATACAAAAACTTATTAGTGTAATAATAATAGTATTATTGTTTTTTCTGTTTGGTGGTGGTACTTCTTGTACCGTAGATTTTTTATTCTCCCTTTCCAACTAGAGTATTATACTGGTAAAGATTAATTAAGACTAAAGCAACTATTTTTGATTGATTTGATTTATTAAGAAAGTACAAAATATCCATAGGACTAAAACTACTATTAAATTAAAATACCTAAAACTAAAACTTTAATTAAAAAAAAAGAGGTGGGCCTCTTGGCATGGTGCCCATCACGCAGGCAGCATTCCCGCGTTGAACTGCGATTGAGATTCTTTGCGCGAGAAAGCTGCCGGCGCGACACCACCAATATACCACGTACACATAATTTATCTTAAATGTCGTTATGTTTTAAACAGTAATCGGTAATAACAGTTATTAAATAGATTACAGAAAATTAGTTCAATACAATTTCATGGTTTTTATTACAATTTTATCGCCTTTGCGGCATTATGTCGCTGTTCGCGCCTTAATAACAGGCTCGTGCTCGTTCGGAGTGCAAGCTCTATGCTCTTTAATAAAGTTTGAATTTATCGACCATAATATCATGTTGTGATTTTCAGATGTTAATGCTAACTCGTGCAAAACAAGATTTTGATTTAGTTTTAGGATCAGAGTTCATGATAACCGCAAATGTACCTATAACATTTTTTTAAACAGGACTTTCAGATTTGTAGTGGTATGATCAATGTCAACAATAATAAAATATCAAGTCGTTCTATCGTTTTAATACGTAATTATAATCAGGCTATAGTTAAATTGGGTAAATGTCTTATGTTTTTAACCGAACGATTCTTGTAGATTTATTTATTTCGGTGATTTTAGAAATAGCTCTAATGATTTTGATAAAATTATGTATGTGAGGGTTCTTGTCTCTTGTGGACGAGGAGTCGATCTAGCTTGGTCTTATCTCTAGGAAAACGCGTGTTTTTGGATTTTTCTACATTTTTCTTTAAGCTAAATTTTACGCGCAATATGATCGGTAATTTCAACAGCTCAGTCATGTGTGTTGTGGTTCAGGGGTATAATGTTGGATTAACAAACTTGAGGTATGTTGTTCAAACCTCGGCCGAGCATGACTTACTTTTCTATATTTATTTAGTTCACATTTTCCTATTATACGTCTTCACAAAAAAAAGAACTCCCAGCAAAGCTACTACAGCAGCAGCAGTACTGTACAGAGTATAATGTCAGCAAAATCCAAAATAACTTTTAGATTATGAATTTTTTACTTGTGACAACTTTTTTCGAAAAATGTTAGCTATTTAAACGCATAATAATAAGTTTACAAACAATGACAAATGACCAACGTAATGTCGCGGAGGGCAGGCTCATAACTGTCACGTCGTCACCATTTGCTGCATAAAGGAGAGCGCTGACATTTATGGCAACATTTGCAAGGAAACAAATCTTGGGTTAGTTATTTTGTTGCTTTGGATGCAATGAGTAAACAAATTAGAGAAACATGAAAGTAATACCTAATATAAAACTATCTTAACTCTCTCAGCTTAATCTTTGACCTTTTTGCACCCAGGTAGAAAATCTTATCTTGAAAATAACGTTTTTTGTAATAAGTATGTGTAATGGAAAACATTTCAAACACAATCCAACGCCTAAGTTATCTGCTTAAGAGTTGTCTGTTTGTCAGTTTACAGCTAGCGGCGTGTGTGAGGTAGATAAGCCGCAAAAACTGCAAATCTACACATGCCAATAAAAATACATACTCGTAGCTGGCGATTGCTCACATTATCCTGCCATTTGATAAGATTTCAAAGAACACTGGCAAAGTAATTGTTGATAGAGTTCTGGAGCATCTTCAAAAATTATTAAAATTATATTTTTTTATATACTTAATACGATTTGGACCGTTTCCAGCAACACTGGCAAGATTTGGCCAAAAGTAGGGACGAGTGGAAGCAAAAAGGGGAGGCTTTTGCCCAGCAGTGGGACACACTTCAATCTAAGTAAAAAAAAACAACAAATTTGTTTAAGTATGAAAATAGCTAATAAAAAAACTAAATCTAAACACAGATAATAGTCCGTCCACTGCTGATAGAAGAGCACCTTCATGGTATGCTCTTGATCCTTGTCGTCTTTCATCCAGCCACTGCCATCAGTCCCTTTAGTGTCATCACCCTGACGTGTCCAAGGTGACCTATGCTACGCTTGTCCAAACGTGGTCTCCACTCCAGAATTATCCAGAAAAAAAAACTCAATTAACTTAATTACATAAAACAGCATTTTGGAGCCCTGCTTACTGCCGTTTGTCTTTAAAAAAGTGCTTTTTCCTTCTCTTTTTTATAATTTGTTCTGTTAACATTAACAGATATTTGAAAGAGACTATTAACAAGACTGTGTAGCTAGTATTTAATTAAAACAATTAAAAATGCCGTCCAGCAAGGTAATATTGTCAGTCGGTTTTTTTTTATCAAATATAATAGTAAGTATGGCAGTTATAAACCAATACACTGACAAATTAAATTTAAAATATAACAGAAAATAGTGAACTTCACCTCCATAATCGCCTCAGAAATCCTCAGTAAGCGCCAACTTAAAAAAAAACGATAACTCCTGTTTTAGAAAAAAAATAACCGAATCAAATCTTAAATTTATTTATGAATTCTGCACCAAGTTTTGCATGCAGATGTTTTTTATCAGAAAATTTAATGTTATTCTGTAACGGAATGCACTATAGCAAGGGCTCGGAATAGTGGAAAATTGGAGTCTGCAATTTACCAATTAGTCACTCTGATCGAACAATCACGCTTCACGCTCATGCCCTTTTGTAGCCATTATTCTGTTTAGCACCGGATAGAACACGCTCTTTTATTGTAAGAACTTCAATTGCTCAACATTCTTTAACTTTTAATCGGGAATGATGTTGGGTTCGCTGCTCCAAAACTTCGATCAACAATACGCTCCAAAAACTATTTGTTTTCGTAATGATGCTATAAATAGAAGGCTAAGTTAAAAAATATTATTCATTTCATTTCATTTCATTATTATGTATGTCGGCGGCCGATCGTAAAATCCGCCAGATCATGAAATTCCTAGGCATATCATGAAACGCCGCCATATCGGTTCTGGCACTTTGCCAGCCGCTGCACAATTCATACTAACTACTCCTCGCTTCGCTCGTCGTACCTAAATTTTTCTTTTTTTCGACTTATCACGATGTGCCCTGTATTATAAAGCTGGGAATATCGACAAATGCATTGCTCTAATCGATCTGCCGTATTATTTCTCAGGCACATAGTGATATGCCTAGCCAACGTTTAGGCGTATCATGAATTGGCGCCATTTCACGATATGCCTAGGAATTTCGTGATCTGGCGGATTTTACGATTGGCCGCCGACAAGTATATAATACAGAATTACAGAATAACTTATTACAGAATAAGGTTATGTAGGTATGACTGTGTACATTCCTATTTTAACATAGCGTAGAAAGTTCAAAGTAGGTTAGATAAAGGAACGGTTAGCGTTGGATAGCCTTAATTAATAAGCTACTTTAATCGACCTGTCAAAATGTCAGTATTTTGATATTAGGTACAAGAAAGAAAGTGGTGCAGGTACTTAATCTCATTATTAGGTGTATTAATATTATAAATGCGATTTATGTGTGTGTGTGTGTGTGTGTGTGTGTTTGTTGCGAGTGTGTGTATTTTTAAGATAGTGGCAACGAAAACTACGATGTAACTTTTCGGGAATTGCTACGAGAATTTTGGTTTATTTGCACTAGTTTTTGTAGGTAGGTAGATAGATAGCTGGACATCCGGTTAATACAGTCATACAGACTACTTTTTATACCGATGTCCCCACCGGATCGAAATAAAATCTCGAAATTTTGGCCCAGGTGTTTTATATAAATAAATAATAAATAAATAAAAATCATGGGACACTTTGACACCAATTGACCTAGTCCCAAACTATGAAAAGCTTGTACAGTCAAGTGTAAAAATACAAACTTATTCAAAGTTTCAAAAATAAGTACCACAGACTCTTATTCCGACGCAATAAGGCCGTAGTAACATATTTTTGAGTGGTTCCAATAGATACTTATTTTCGCCCTTGACTGTACAAGGACACTAGGCAACGGATAAACATACTTAAGTATATAGATAAAAACATACTTAAATACATATTAAACATCCAAGACTCGAGAACAAACATATCGTATTATTCATAAAAATATCTGCCCCGGCCGGAATTCGAACCGGGGACCTCAAGCTTCGTAGTCAGGTTCTCTAACCACTTGGCCATCCGGTCGGTATATATGCAAATTATACCTAATTAATTAAAACCCCAGAATTTTAATTCAACTCCTGGATGTATTGGTTTACGCGTGCCAAGCCGCGGGGAAACACAAGTAACAGGTATATTCTGTACTGCGGAGGAGTTATCCTACTAATATTATAAATGTGAAAGTTTGAGAGTGAGTGAGTGAGTGAGTGAGTGAGTGAGTAAGTAAGAAAGAAAGAAAAGTTTACTTTGGCTCCAAAAAGTACCACCTAAAACTAAGACTAGAACTAGCACTAAAACTATGTTACTAGGTGACACGGCAGGATACCAAAAAGGTCTCCACTCAGCATGTGTTGCCGCACATTATGTGCAGTAACGCTGGTTTTCTGTGGAGCCCAAAAGTATGTTTGTTACTTCTTCACGTTGAAACGGCTGGGCGCAATTGGATGAAATTTGGCAAAAAGTTAGTTTATAACCTAGATTAAAACATAGGATACTTTTTATCCCGATATTCCCACGGGATAGCGATAAAATCTTGAAACAACAACCGCTGGGCTGAGAGTCATGAAATTTGACCATGATTGTTTTTAATGTAACGTCAATGAAAGCAACGATTTAATTTTCAGGAACTCCCACGGGAATTTTTAAAAACCTCGGAACGTCAATTCAGCTGCTGGATGTAATGATTTACGTGTGCAAAGCCGCGGGTAACACTAGTTTAGTTATAAATCTTAGCTTTAATAACTTAATCACTTTACAATCATCTGTCAGGGATAGACGTCAGTATAACATTATGCTTTTCTCGGTTGCCAGCTGGTTATTGGATATTTGCTTTATGGCCATAGAATTTGCTGCCCAAGTCACTATAATTTTGCTTTAATACTTTCTACTTTTTTTTTATACAATATAGGCTTGCGTTTGGCCACAATCACGCCTGATGGAAAGCGATGACCTGCTCATTCACCCTAGACTTGAAAGTGGCCAAATTGTAGTGTTCAGGGAACACAGTCGCAGGCAGGGAATTCCACTTCTTTGCTAGTTGATGTAGGATGAGCGAAAACGCTTTGTGCGTATTTTGGGAATACTGACAACCAAGGTTAAATAAAACTGTTTAGAATGATTGAATCAGGCGTCACTGTGCGCAGGTCCTTATCAATGTACTACGAGTATAAACAATTATTTACTCTGCTCACCCGCTACGACCTAGCTACGTCTATGCAACAAATGTGTGTTAATGCAGTTCCTCCACCTCCACACTGGAAGAACACATGTAATTAACACAAACCCAACTATCATAAACCAAACTACACTGACGCGTTTCGAACTCAACCAGAGTTCATCCCCAGAACTGGTAACAACGGTTGCGTTAATTGTCATTTAATTAATACTCACTTGTTGTCATGTGACTAAATGAATATGAAAGTTCTATTTGGGTTGTAATAAAATATTGAAATGAATAAGTTAATTCCAGGATTGTATAATACTGAAGATGCAATCCCGACAAATGCACATCGGCAAAGGATTGATTGCATCGTCACTATCTCAACTGAGGCTAAAACACAGGATACAAATTAAGTCGTTGACCACGGCTTTCAATTATGCACGAAGCGACGCAAACCACTTTAAAGGTGTGTTTTCACAGTACAAGTATAAAATTCCAAGTACAAATACATTGCGGGGCTCATAATTAATAATAATTTGTTACATTAACTCTCGTTGATAGCCCGCAATCTATAGGTACTAGGATAGTTTGTGAAAACTCGACTTTACCTGGCGGGTTGGCTATCAGGGAAATTATACAGTTACGGCTAGCAACACGATTTCTACGTCCAGCTACTAATTGGTAGTTAGCAAATTACTTTCACAAGGAAGTTTGTTTACAATATTATGGAAAAACTGCTATTTCTGGTCAAATGTTTGAGATTGTAGTTAAGAGCGGCATTTGTTTTTTATTTGTGTCACTTATTCTGCCAGCTGTAGTGGCATTTCCACGTTTAATGTGTATGTTGACGACATTTCAACACACGCCATTTAGAGGAACCTTTAGTGAATGTAAGTAAGATTAAATACTTAATGATGACATGTCTTGTCTAGCCCATTTGTCATTACACCCGACTTGCCACTATTACACCTACATAGTAGAGTCACGAAAAAGGATTGTTGAGCCACTTGCCACTGCTCGTAATTTGGCTATATTATATTTATGGTATGATTTTGACAATGACAATTATTAAGAGTAGGCGCTAAATTATGATCAATGACGAGTGTGAACGGTCCCATTTCGCAATTGCTCTTAATCGTTTGACTAAGTTCTTTGAATGGCAACAACAGAAAAGAAACAGCTTGCAAACGGGTTACGTCAACGTTTAATCAATTTTGTATAGAGTTCTCGCCTTTTTAATAGAAAATCCCTTAATGTTTCGTCAACAAATTGACATTGGAGGGATCCGTTCCAGAAAAAGAGAAACAATTAAAAAAAACTCCTTTTCACCATTAGTAATCTCCCACAAAAACGAGACTTGTATATGAATCAGAAATGACCTTTTTACCAAACAATTGTAACGCATTCAAATTCAAGTAGTTTGCAACGAAACAGAAAGCTATTCATATCAAAATAAATATTTACTTTGCAATTGCTACAGCTCTGCAAATAAGAAATTATGTCAGTAGCAAAATATGTAATTAAATTGAGAAGGTGATGACAGTATTATCAGGTCTTATTGTCTTGGAATAAAAGTGGTAATAGTTTGGCAGGGATTGCAAGTTTGAGTATTGGATATAGATACATACGTGAACAATTTCATGTGAGTCTTCTGCATTTTTGTGTTATACATCTACCTATTTTGCTTTTTCACAACAACTGGAGTTCTGAATCTTTTAAATTGATTAATATATAAATATATATTTTTTAATAGAAAAAATCATTTATTCGTGACAAAAAAGGTAAAAAAGTACGAAATACAAAAATAAATAATAATAAGTGATACAAAAAAAAATGATTATTATAATAGTTGTGGTGACCTAATGGTGACCTATGACCTCTTGAGCACAGGATCGTGTGTTCAAATAGGCCCTAAATCTAAAGTTTTTCGAAATGCATTTCCTTAATTTCATTTTAATTTCACCACGATTTTACAATGAAGTAAAACATCGTGAGGATCTAAGATGAGACTATGTGCCCAGCTGTGGGACGTTTACCTATAGGCATAGGCTGGGATGAAAATGAAGTGGTTCCTTTCTTTTAAAAAGTTTTGTAATAACATAATAATAAATACGAAAGGTAGTCAGTTTTTGTGAGTCTCTGTCCAATGAACCAAGAACATCTGCAGACTAACAACCAACGTTTTAGACTCATAAATGAGTCCTAAATTATCATCCTAATGCAGCTACAAGTGGATTGACAAACGTATTTCCGATCCTAGATCATTATATTATTATTATGTTCTACGTCCATGTAGACGTAACAACGCGTAAGTATAGTAATCTATCTACATGGTACATATTTATTTAGAATAACTACCAAAACCACCAATTTATTACTTCAAAAAATACCACTTAAGAGCGTTTATACCTGCTAAGCTGGCAACGTTGCATTTTTGTTAGTTTTTCTCGATTGTTCCATAAAAATTGAATGAAAATTAATTATGTTGTCTGATAGAACCCTTCTTAATATATAAGTTAATGTGTTTACTCCAATAATTATTCGTTATAGACTTTTATTTTCTTTAAAAACCGGTCATAAACATAAATTCGTTTTTAAGGAATATAAAAGCCTATCGCGAATAATTATTGGAGTAAACACATTAACTTATATATTAAGAAGGGTTCTATCAGACAACATTATTATTTTTCATTCAATTTTTATGGAATAATCGAGAAAAACTAACAAACATGCAACGTTGCCAGCTCAGCAGGTATAAACCCTCTTAAATTTACATTAGATAGACCTATGTTACACTTAATTATGGAGCTACCAGGATATTATGTCAATGTATTTAAATAATCACACAGCTAACATAATTACTGAACTAAATTCAAGGAAACGTCTCTGGTAATTATGTATCAGAATCGCAAAACGTATAATAAAATGGCGCTGAAACTGCCTGTCACGTAGTACAGACACATGCGGTAATAGCTGTACACATATCAAGCAATAACTTGTCATTATAGGATCGATTAATTTGTCGTTGCGGCGCAAACGGCGTCTTGTGTGCGATTAACGGGTAGTGGCGCGAAGTGCAATACGAAAACGAGCGTAGCGAGTGCTTTAATGAATAAAGTTAATTAAATAAAAAATAATATGTATTTGAAGGAAACTAAAAATGTCCTCATCCAGATTGATTAGTTTGGGAAGACAGAGTAGTGCAAATCGCTGAGGAGGTTGGTTATATTTTGTTAGTTTTTATTTATTTATTGTTTTGTAGAATACAATATAGTGAAATATTTCATGGTGTTATGTATTGGTGCCCATATTTTGTGTTTGTGATTTAATTTTAGCTAGTGTGAATATGAAAAAGTCTAAGCTGAAGTGGGACTGGGCGGGTCATGTTTGCCGCATGTCGGACAAGTTATAGGCCAAGATAACCACCGAGTGGACGCCCACCAAATCGAAAAGGCCACTTGGCAGACCTGGACGGCGATGGCGGGATAAACTGGACTACTTCTTGAAGGACTGGCCCTTGTATGCAGTGGGCAGAGAGCTGCGGAAGTATCGGGGGAAGGCCTTTGCTCAGCAGTGGGACAGAATAGGCTAATAATAATAATGGCTGGATCAAGGGCCAGATACAGAAGGCGGTACTTCTAGACGGCACGCATTATACGATGGTTTCTCACTTTGCGGCCCTGACTAACTATTATAAAAACATAATCTAAGAATACCAATAAAAATAAAGGGAATAATAATAAGTATGAACATCCTAAATTTGATCAGATGAAATTATTCAATCAATACATTATATTGTTCATCATTAACTAAGCATGGAAGCACAAATTTTATATCGTGTGAAAATAATTCTGTTTATGACACTACTGTGAGTAACATCCCTTTATTCCCTTTGAGAAATTAAGTCATCAAGACAGCGTTTGCAAATATTATCTTAATTTGGTCATTAATTATGAAGATAAACGTTCCAGGCGTCAGTATGAGTCAGTCCACTTCAGCTAACAGTCCATATGTGCCCTATTCTACGGTATGCCCATACGTCCTGTTTTGATCTAGTCTATTTTTGATATTTCACGTGTTTAAGTTTAATATGTTAACGGTACATTTTTTGCATGATGGAATTTCGCAGCTGCTAAACCGTGGAAGTGATTTTTCTGTGACCTATTTTTTTAACCGATTTTTTGCAACTACGCGAATAAATCAATTTTACGAACCGCCAAATGTTTTATTTTTGCCTCATCTTATCGGAATAAAAAAATACAGTAGGCACCTTTTTAGAACTTATTCGTAAGTGCACACGCATTTTTTATGCGTAGACGCAACGCAGGTAACGCGCATGGCCTCGCCCCAATCGAGATCCAATCATTTTTGAACTAGCTTTTTGAAAATCTACGGCGCTGCAAACGCACATAGTTTATGGGTAAAAAATATTCCATCTGTATACGCCCTGAAAATTTAATTCGAATTAAAAACTATACATCCTCTTCAATAATAATGGGTCAAAATTTATTAGTGTGTCGAATAACCTTATTTTAAAACAATAGTTCGTTCGACTTTCGCTCATAAAACGGCATAATTTATTTTACAATCAAAATAGCACCATATTTTAGTAACGACGCCTTACATCTAGATTTGCGTTATATGTTCGCAAACCAGCGATCGACAACAATTTACTGTCAGACAATAACAACCGAACTCCCGTTATCGCCTGAAGCCTTGGTCAGGTGTGGCCAACTGTTTCTGATGGAAGTAGCGTATTAGTTTAGTATGACCGTTTAAACTAGGTACCTAGGTACAGTCAGGCAAACTGAATCATGTTCCATGGTGGAGCCCTTTGTGCTGCTAATGTCATGTCGACATCCCATACTTTTGTCAAGGAAATCATAGTGAAATTGATTATTAAAAGTTTCCACTCTTTTATTCGATGTATTAGTTTGCTCGACTGTACTCCTATGTCAGAAATAAGATGGCTTAGCCTAAACATGCTGCTTGCTGATGTGATTTTATAAATGGTAATTAACATTCGCAAAGATTTTCTTGGTCGCAATCAACGCAAAAACAAAGAATAAGAAGATTTGTCTGAGTATCGATCCTGTTGTTAATGATGAAATGCCCAGATGAGACGGCCCAAAAGATGAAATATTGTGTTTCGGCGTGGAGAGCAAGACAGCCGGTGAAATTACTGGCACTTGAGGTATCCCATCTTAGGCCTCTAGATTGGCAACGCATTTGCAATCCCCCTGGTGTTGCAGGTGTCTATGGGCGGTGGTGATCTCTTACCATCAGGAGACCCACTTGCTCGTTTGCCATCCAGTCGAATAAAAAAAAAAAGAGAATCATATGCAACTATTGCAACAAACGTTAGCAAATATCCAAAAATATTTTTCTAAGTATCTACTTCACCCATAACAAGCACAGTTACTAGAAGGTTCCCAACATACCTACTCACGATCCATATCAGGTCCAACCAACCCGACGTATCCTGACCTCTTTCCTACATGGCCTCTACTACATCACTAGTGTCTATCCACTCTGGTCACGTTAGGGTCACTATCATTACTATTACTATTGTGCAGGGCTCGTGATGGATCAGCGCTTTAGGGTAGGAAACTTATGGTTGCCAACCCTATTTCTGTGACACACTGATAGTTTATCGCATTTAGTGCGGAGAACGCGTAAATGCGTTTTCGTGGCTCTTATCCTTAAATAAAATGCTTAAATACGGACTCCGCCGGCAATAAACTGATTTTATTTCATTTTATTTTATTTTATAATGAGTTAATAAATATTTAATCGCACTTAAAGGGATTAGTTCGCCTTTGTACATATATTTCATTGTTTGTCATCTGTGTTTGTTTACTTATTTTGTACAATAAAGAGTTCACATACATACATACATACAATTCGCCTAAGTCTTCTCTACGGACGCGTACCTATACATATGTGATGCACGTTGGGCGAGAAACGTGTCAACTCTATGGTCATGAGTATTTTTTATTCATTTGAACCTGATGTCTGTGACTAGTGAACATGCCATCTGCTCCGCCCCAAAGGAAATAAACAAACTCTCAAAAGACAAACTACACCAGCTGACTAATTTAATGAACTATCAAGTTTATTAGTGACCGATCCAGCGCCGTAATGTAATGCGAATTGCCTGGAATGAGTTGTATAATAGTCACAGGTATGTAATTACGATAAATAGGTTAACAACAACAAGTATATAATTAAATATATTGACCCGGATAACTTACGTCTTAGCGTCGTAGTGTAGCCCGACACGTTTCGGGGTAATCCGTAGCCCTTCCTCTTCGGAGCAACGCAACTCGGCGGCTGCTGCAACACGCGCACTGCGCGCCACCGCTCTGATCGCTCCGACGAAACTGACACCGGCGCACAACTACCCGCGTTTTCATCGTCGTTTTCATTATAACTGTCAAATTTAGGGTAGCACACAACACTAACAACATCGCTATGCAAAGGTACGTTCACACTCACCGACCCCGAACTCGATTTAAGACGTGAGTTATCCGGGTCAATATATTTAATATGAGTGAGTCTCACGGTAGCTTCATGTGCTAAGTATATAATTAGGAAAAAAATCGAATGAATTATTACTGTAACAGTTGTGTTTATTACATAGGGTGCTGGGAGAGGTCATACAAAGTTTAGATCAAAACGACAATGGTTTGGAAATAAAAGGTTGATAGCCCTACTAGAAGTTTATAGCCTATACCTAGACTACTGTATGCGGGAATTCTAGCAAGTTAAAATGCCTCTAGCACAACGTAATTTGATAAAGATATCACATTTACTGTCAAACCACCAGGCGTTTGTGTGTCACTATTTTGTTTAAGAATGCAAAATGTAATGTATGTTGTTTTGTTTTCCTATTCCACGACTTTAGACCTTTTTTTTTGAACAGTGTAAGTTTTAAAAACAAGATGTAGCTATTTACATGTATTGTATGTATATTGTAAAACGTTGAAGTCATAAATTTGCCACAAATGTTTTTACTGCACTTTGGTAAAATGAGTTTCAAGTTGATTATTATATATAAGTTACCTACTTGGTCGAGTGGCCGGTAATACTACAAATTTTAAAGAGTATTATACTATATTATAGTACTACTACTAAGGTTTGTAAACTTAACTTGTTTATCTGGAAACTAACTGCTACTACGGAGCTTACTAATTCATTCCTATAATATTAACACTTGTAACGCCATCTATTGTAGAGTAGCAGAACTAAAACGAATAATAGATAAAACAAGCCTAGAGCGCTAAAAAATACATTATAAATACACACCTAAATAAATAACTAACAGAAGAACCCATCATTAAGTTATTGTTTACAGTCAACATCACTTTCGACTCTACAGTCAGCTTAGCTTAGGATGTCGGTGCCAGATTATTGTTTTGTCATCAGATTTACATAGTTATGCCAAATCTCAACCACAACTAGATGATGGTCAAAATTCACTGGCAAGATTTGACTCGGACATGCATACCTACATAGCTTCCTACATATTAACATTGCGAGTTATAGTCCTTCTTTCTTTCTGCCGGTTGCCTGGAAGAGATCGCTCTTAAGCGATAAGGCCCGCTGCTACCTTGTCATTTTCTCTAGTGTACAATAAAGAGTAATTGTATTGTATTGTTAATAAAAAGCTTGTAAAAAGGCTAACCTCGTGTATTAAAAGCGAATCTCGTTTACCTGTGGGCCCCCTGCGGTGCATCCCTACACGCAAGCGCTAATTTGTCAAATCGACACCATCTCAGTTCATTTTTTATTGTCAAAAAATTATAGGGCCGGGGCCGAGCTGGGAGCTACAAATAGAACGGGTTTTTTTTATGAGCCAGGAAATCAAATGATTATAGAATCTGTTTACTTACCTACTGCGACACGCTTCAAAATCTTGTAAGTCCTGTGGACTTTAAGAATTTTAACGCACATACACAGCGCTATTTCAAAAAGCTTTTAATCAAGTCAATTAATATCGTCCTAAGCATGTAATTGAATCTAATTACCCATTTTTTTATCTCTGGGGATTAAGCAAAGAGTTTACCTTGCACGCCGAAGATTTGGAAGCCAGTATTGGTTTATGGATCCAAAAAATGCTTTAAGTTTCTAGGCTTCCGTAGTCAACTAGGAACCCTTATAGTTTCGCCATGTCTGTCCGTCTGTCTGTCTGTCTGTATGTCTGTCTGACCGCGGCTAAGACCATTAGTATTAGAAAGCTGTAATTTGGCATAAAGTCAAATTACAATATTTTTTTTAGGTTACCTCTCATACGTATAGTGGGGGTGTTTTTTTTTCTCGACTAACCCTTTAGTGTCGGGTATTGCTGGATAGGTCTTTGGAGGGTTGGCAAGACGATTTTTCGATTCAGTGATCTGTTTGTGAAATATTCAACTTTAAAGTGCAAATTTTCATTAAAATCGAGCGTCCCCCCCACTGAAATCAAAACTGTTGGGTGGAAAAAAATAAAAAAATCAGTAAGTAATTATCAAATTTACAAGGAAAATTATAACGGCCAAGATTGCTTGAGAACTATTAGTAGTTTAAGAGTAAATAGCAGCCAAAGGTATAAAATTTACCTAAACTTGGAAGATTCCGTACACAATTCCTTATATTCCTTAGAAAAATATTACTTGATATATTTCATAATGGCTACGGAACCCTATCTTGGGCGTGTCCGACACGCTCTTGGCCGGTTTTTTTATATATACTTATGATACAGGAAAACGATTTGGAGAGTCAACTGATGTCAAACAAATACAATCAAAACAAAAGTAATGCATTGCTAGAAAATAGAGAAGGCTCGTTTTTTTAAGATTCTTTTGTTTTATTCCCGTAAGTGAAATTGTAAATATGGCATTGAGGCAGTACCTAAAACTATACCCAGGTCTTACCTAGCTGAAGCGCTGCATGCAGACAGCTTAGAAGCCATCCATAGCCACCGCAAGTCCGGTGAAAACAACGGACGTCTACAAGCGGCCTTACGCCGGCTTTAAGAATATTGTGTGGTGGTTCCCCCACCACACAATATTCTGCACTGGGCCCGCGTGGGAGTTACGGCCCAAGCCCTCTCATTCTGAGAGGAGGCCGGTGCACGTTAGGCATGTGGGACGTTATAGGCTGGGATGATGATGATGATGAACTATTTTTGATGGTTGGACGGCGTCGAACAGGACACCAAGAACCTGGGAGTGATATGTTGGAGAAGGAAAGCCATGAACAGATCGGAATGGAGAGATTTACTGGACCAGGCTAAGGCCCACCCGCGGCTGTAATGCCTCAGATGATGATGATGATGATGGTTCCTCCTGTCTGCTACTTGTCTAGATCAGGTAATTCCCTGAAACTTAAGAGACGCTTACCTTGCAAGAGCCTTGCACACAGATGGCTCGGAAACCAGGCTTGGTGCAGGACGTGCCATCAGCCACGAGTGCCAGCGACGCATAGAACTGCTGCCCACGTGGGCGGCAGTTCAGCGTACAGGGAGAGTTACCTGCAAAAGAAGGACAAAATATTTTTTTAAACGATACGAGGGGCGGCTGAAAAGTTCTAAGCCTAAGGTATAAAACGAATATTCCGATTTTTTTTACTATTTTTATTTTTCATTAGAATCTTTCTTTATTTCAATGCATTAATGCTAAATTTTATTTTGACTGTCGAAATGTTCCTGTTTGTACAGCCGCCTTCATTTCTTTATCACTGCCAAATCGCTTTCCCCTTAAATCTTTCTTTAATTTGCTGAATAGAAAATAATCGATAGGAGATCTGGCCAGATCTGGACTGTAAGGTGGATCATGAATTTCCTCGAAGCCAGTTTCCTTCAGAGCAAAGCTTGGCACCACGACCGGTGTGAACGGGGGCGTTGTCTTGCAAAAACAAAATGCTTTTACTCAGTTTTCCCCTTCGTTTCTCGACTATAGCTTGTCGCACCTTTCTTAATAGCTCGGCATAATAAAGTGCATTTATTGTAGAGCCTTTTGGCAAATAGTCTATTAAAAGAATGCCTTCGCAGTCCCAAAACACGGTAGCCATTAGCTTAGACGCCGATCTTTGTACCTTGAATTTCTTCGGTGGCCTTTCACCCTTTCCTCACACCTCGTCATCACCTTCTCCTGTGGCTTTACGTGCCAAGATGTCCTACTAACTAGACCATTCGCATGCGTGTGTGCGTGTGTGTGTGTGTGTGTGTGTGTGTGTGTGTGTGTGTGTGTGTGTGTGTGCACGCTAAAAGGGCTAGAGGGATTAGGATGAAATTTAGTAAATGGAGGTCTGTAATAAAACATTGGCTATTTTTCCCACAAGATCTGGATAAAATTTTGAAATCACAACCACTGGGTTTTGAGTTTTATCGTGAAATTTAGCACGGATGTTTGTAATGCAACGTTAAGGAAAAACCACGATCTAGTGGCTTGAAATAAATTATATATGATTATTATTATTATCAAATATATTTACCATCAACATAGGGCACCCAGGTGTAGAATCTCCCGCGAAACGGCCTTCGGTCGTAGACGGCACACTGCTCTGCGCGGGAGTCGCGCACCGGGCCGGGACACGGCTGGAAACACAAAAACATAACATTTTTTTAAATGGCACCACACTTCGTTTTTCTTGTCAAGTGAAATCGCTAGATGGCGTTAGGATCATTAGATCCGTTTGACGTTATAGTCTTGTCATTGGCTCATTTAGTTATAAGCCAATCCCAAACCTGAGTCACACAATTGTCAAAAATGTCGAACGGACCTTATTATAGGTACTAGCGCCACCTAGTCTGTTACTAAAGCCTTGGCTAAAAAGCTTTCGTATCTCCGTATTCGCATTTTCAACTGATTCTTGTGAAGTTTTGTCAATAATTTAGATACAGTCATATTAAATTAATTTTATTTATTCACCTTTCAGGTTTCACCATCATAATTTCAGGTGTACCTACCTACCTACCAAAGTCAAAGTCAAAAATTTTATTCAAGTAGGGCTGTAACACAAGCACTTACGAATATTCGAAATCTACCACTGGCTTGGAAAAACCTCTGTTGAGAAGAATCCGCTCACAGAGCTACTAGTATTAAGGCTGCCTGTCTACTGGAGCGGAGCGAGGCAGCGGAGCGGTGAGCGAGATAAAAATCCACCAATAGAATTGCATAAAATATCCGCTCTTCTTCAATGTTCAGGGAGTTGGTAACTAGCTTAGGGCCACATCACCACGGCACGGCATCGTAACGTGAAACGGCGCGGCGCCGGAGTGCGGTACGTTGCCGTTACGGTGCGTTGCAAGAAGCGCAAACCGCACAGCGCCGCTCCGTTTCACGTTACGACGGTTCGCCATGTTGATGTGGCCAGGCCCTTAAAAATTCATACAAAGCGGAGAGATAGGATGCGGAGCGTGGAGAAGGAGTGGGAAGCAGGGCGGAGAAACAAATGCAAGCGGGGAAGCGGGAAACATCTGCAAATGGAAAAACCGTCCACAGCACCGCTCTGCATTGCTTTTTCGCTGCGCCCCGCACCCTCAATCCGCTCCAGTGGACAGGCAGCATCAGTTTAAATTTGCAGGTGGTAGGACCTTGTGCAAGGTCCGCCCAGATTGCTACCACCATCTTGCTCGCTAATCCTGCCGTAAAGCAGCAGTGCTTGCACTGTTGTGTTTCGGCGTGGAGAGTAAGACAGCCGGTGAAATAACTGGCACTTGAGGTATCCCATCTTAGGCCTCTAGGTTGGCAACGCATCTGCAATCCCCTTGGTGTTGCAGGTGTCTATGGGCTGTGGTGATCTTTTAGCATTAGGAGACCCACTTGCTCGTTTGCCATCCAATCGAATAAAAAATATGTTTTTTTTATTGGGACTTATTCCATGGTTGTGGGTTGGAAACAAGATTCGGATTACCTACCGCAGTATTGCACTCGTGGTAACGCCTCACCAGACCAGGGCAGTCCGGGTCGCCGTTGGGTATTTCGCGTGCCCTCCGCAACCGCTCCGTACTCCGTACCAATTTCCTTCTCTTTCTGCTACGGCGCATTCTGGAATCAAAAATTTATAATGTCAAACAAAAGTATGGCCAGCTACAAATGCAAATCAGGAGCGATAAAATAGTTGAGATTTATTATAGTTTGCATAATTTTCGCAATTTATACTGTAGTTTATCCGAAGTATTGTTTGTTATAATTTTTTTACCATTTTTTTTCTGTGGCCGAAAAGTTCTCGAATGGAAATCGCGTACCTATCGAAATGGATGGATAACTTCGTTAAAGTCGCGGGTTCAAAGTGGATGCAGGCCGCTTCCAACCGAAGCAACTGAAGGTATATGGGGGAGGCCTATGTCGAACAGTGGACGTCCTAAGGCTGATATGATGATGAGGATGATACAAATTTGACCCACCTACGTCAAATTAATCATTTAGCTCAATCGTCTAGACCTAGGAAACCTATTAAGTCAATTTGTCTCAGTGCTCGAAATAGTATCTACTAAAACAAACGACGTCGTAAACTACGAGCATAAAACGCTTAACAGTCATGGTATTTAAATATCTAGGTACAATTGCTTAATTTGCCATCCGGCACTTTTCGATGTTATATCATAGAATAGAATAGCCATAATTTATTCGTGGACACAGGTTAAATAATTATATTGGATTATAAAATAAAAGGCATTGCGATATACCTAACTCCGTCTTACTTATGTATGTTCAACTTAAAACTAACTGTACCGAAAATCCAACGAAAAATATAAAATACTCGCCATTATCCGCGTCTTCACGTGCATTTTAGGCCTAGCAATTGAATTAAAAATTCGGGTCTTACAAAAATTTCCGTGGTAATTCCAAAAAATTACATACCTGCTTAGTGAATTTCATTAGTGTCGCATAAAAAAAACCAAATTTCATGTCTTTAATCCTAGTGAACTGACAAGAAAATCGTATAGTGTAGTACTGACGTAAGCGCATTATGATTTTCCTCCTTTTCCTGATCAGAATCAGGAATCTTAAACTTTGGAAGCGTTGCTTCCTTCAATCCAAGATCACATAAAAGCCCTCGATTAAACAAAAACATATCTACAATGAAATGTATCATGATCAAGAAGATCGATATCAAAACCAATTATTTGTAGGCGTCTTATAGCCTACACGCTTATAGTTTCATAATTTTAATTACCGCACAAAAGTAATATATGACCCCCGCAGAGAGGTGGTGATGAGCAGAAACAATACAGTTTTGTATAGTGAGTATTGTGCTTACTTACATACGGACAATTGTTTCACTTATATCAAAATGGTTATTAGACTTGTTTTAACTTTCTTTAATCAGTTGTTTTGTACCTGCTTACATATATGTACTTACTATTTTATTTATGCTCTCCATCGTTCTTCTGTTTAGATCTTACCTATAGCTTTAAAATTAATAGATAGTTATGGCTAGAAGATTCGAAATTTATCTTCTTAGAGTTTCGTTATTTATTATACATTTCATAGTCTTTGTAACCAAAGTAAGATTTAAATATGTATTTCAAGGCAAATGTAATTGACATTTAATACCTAATGGTCACATTTACTATTTTTTTTCAATGTACGACTACCTAAGTGCTTATCGCAGGAGGAAAAAAGATGCGTGTCATAGATAAGATTGCCGCAAAATAGGACGGATTTTTGCCAACATGCAAAAATTAAGAAAATAAGACAATTCATCGAGTTAAATGCAATATTTAATTACCCTTATGAAAATGTATAAGAAGCTTCTCTGGATATTACAAATACAAATAATTTATTCTGAATTTGGAATCCATATTATTGTTGTTTTGAAATTTCACTAAATTAGGTTCGGGATCGGTGGATGCGGGAAGTACAAGACCGGTCTGAATGGAGAGCCTTGGGGACGCCTATGCCCAGCAGTGGACGTCTTTCGGCTGACGTGATGATGATGATGAGGTTCTATTTATTTGCCTTCGACCATGCTTTGTACTTATTGAGTAAGCACTTTTTAAACTTGCATCGCGTATTGTATCTTGTTATGACCTATTGGAACGAATTCCACTCGTACTATTCAATGTTTACTTTGAATAATACTCATTACAGAATGACATGACATTACTTTGATATCAAACATCAGCTCATCAGATCCAAATCTAAACTATTGACAGCGATATATAAAACCTTTATCTATAATGCAATCTGTACTTCAGTCAAAAAATATACTTACTCCCTACCTACTATAGTATTTTTTTGTCCATTGGAGATATATCCAAGGTTAATATTTCGCGGTGATTGAGCGATTATAACAAAACACCGATTACTTTTGTGGTGGCTAATGCTTTTGCATATTTTGTATAATAATTCAGCATTATTTATGTCCCCATTAATGGCCAAAAGTTTATTCTAGAATGTAGTTTCATGCACACTCATTGCAGATTTGCATCATCATACTTTGCACACACACACACACGCACGCTCACACACACAGAAAGAGAGAGAGAGAGAGAGAGAGAGGCACAGACACACAGGCAGACCTACAACCAGAAAAATTCATGGTATACACACAAATTCTAGGAAACTCCGAGATATGAAAGCGAGCTTAAACCCAAGTTCATTTGCTTGGAGAGATTATACGCCTAGGCTGCCAAGGCTTTCCCATTGACTGCCAGTTTTAGGACAGAATTCATGAAAGTGACATAGCTCGAAGAATATGCAAGTTGAAGCTCGAAGAAGAGACCGTTGGGGAGGTAAATCTTCGAGTGCCGATCCCGAACCGGAAGACAACGCGTTGACGCCTTCCACTGGGTGGACTTACGACATCGTGAGAGTTGTGAGAGTTGCGGGCAACCGGTGGATGCAAGTAGCTAGTTGTCGTTCATTGTGGTGTTCTAAAGGCCTTTGTTCAACAAGGACCATTTTCCGGCTGATGATGATGACACAGAAGTCACCACACGCCTAGCATAGATCTAGCAGATTTGACACACTGCTCAAAGCTCTGCTAACGGTGTGATGTTAGTTAGTGGCAACTACAAAGTACACTTTTGTGACAAGTGTCAAAGAAAAGGACTAGGTGTCTAAAGTAGCGGTGATAAAATACTTTATATTATGGAGTGACGGAGTACTGGTTTTACAGTGAACGGTGTCATATACACGCGCCCTATATGTGGTCGCGTTAACAATGGAAACAGGTATCGTATCTTACTAAAAGGTCGTACATTTGATACGTTAGGTTATACGGAACAAGAGGCAATCATCTGACTACCGTTGGCAGGCCTCTGGCACAGAGAAATCCCTAACCAGTAACCACAATCAGATGCCGGAAAAACAGGCACACGGTTTAACTTACCTGTTTAATCCCATTTATTGATTAGGATATCATGTGTCTCCTCTACTTAATTTTCAATCAGGGACAATTTTTGGCTTTTCAACCGATTCTCACTACTGAAACCAGGGACATCCAGGATGTATTCTGTGCTACAAAATATTCTTTTGATTAAACCTATCACATCCGAATCAAAAACTACTGAAGATCAACCAAATATAACACACAACTTTTAAATAGGCAGTCTAAGCTCGTCCTTTTCCTTTTAAGACGGAACATAATTTTTTGGATGGTGTTTAGTAATAAAGCTTTAGAAATTCTAATAACACAATGTCTAGTAGGTGAATATTAGGTACAATAAAATAAATAACACCACTAAAGTAAAGGTTGCCACTGTAAAGATTGAGCCAAAAACGGCAGAGAGACACATTTCCTGTATTACATAACCTTGACTTTTTATTTAATAATAATAAAGCCGTAGTGGTTTGATAGGTCACACTACTCGTGGGTTCAAACCCCGGCTCGCACCTCTGAGTTTTTCCAAATTCATGTGCGGAATTACATTTGAAATTTACCACGAGCTTTGCGGTGAAGGAAAAACATGGTGAGAAACCTTTAGAAACTAATAAACAATGTCAATGGTGCGTACATCCCACAGTGGGCCCGCGTGCTGAGAGGCAATGACTATTGGGATGATGAAATAAAATAAAAATATTTTTATTCAGTAACAAAAATTACATAAAAACAGTATCCGTGCTGCATGTGTTATATACATTTGCATTCTACTTTTACCTATAATTTTAAAGATACAGCCCTGTGACAGGGAATGAAGCGAACAGACGTGAGGAAAGATGCGTTAGAATCATACAGCGACGAGGTTTTTGAGTATGAAACTTTAAAAACAGAATTCTGAGCTAAGCAACTAGATTTTTGTACTTTTGATCATGTAGTCACCACAATCAATTTACGTTTGACGATCGCATTCCATTAAACATCATAAACTTGTTTCGGCCACTAAAATCGGCGGAACAGTTGGCGTGGCTCATAAAGCAGAATTGGAACCTATCAAATCTGCTATTTAACAATAATGATCAGAACTAGGCAACCTTTAAATGTGCAATTTGTTCTTACACAAGCGGGCTTGTTAACATGTCCCATTTTAAACTACATGCTGACTTGAAAGTTTTTAAAGATCATTTTTTCACACGGTATTAAGAACTGAGAAATAAAGCAGTAAATTGGAGATTGTAACGTTGAGTTTATCAATGTGTTTGATCTTTCATAAAAATAGCAGACCAAATGAGTGGCGGACTCGCACATTTAGAGTCCTATACAAATTCAAAGGCGAGCAAAAATAAACCAACCAATACGGTATTTGACTATTTTGTATATGTTTTAGAAATTAAAACTACACAATGCCTGTTATCGAATAGAAAAACATTTTTTAAGCTACCTTTACAAATAACAAAGTTATAAAGGTTTGAAATTCAAGATTAGACAGAGAAAGACATACTGGCATGTGACGTCACACGCCAGTACCGCCATACTTGCTGCATAGAGAAAAGCGTTTGAGAAAGAGACAGGTATATAGATTTTTCAAAAAATCACTATAAATCCAATTTTCAACCGATTCAAATTTTCTGTTCGCTAAACACTGTATATCTATATTTTCATAATATTATTAAGATATGGCAAAATCAGGAGTTGTCAAATACCGTATTGTATACTGAAGGCTCCATATATAATATAATATGTATGTACATAAATTCAGAGTTTGTAGAGACCTGCTTATAAAAAAAAGTCGCATTTTGTATTAGTTGCTTGGTACCCGTATTAATTTTGAATTTGTATACTACTTGTTGATGTAGCAGTACATACTTAAATAATATTTTCGTCATACAAATATTTTCTTCTGGACCCATATTAATTTTGAATTGTATACTTCTTGTTGATGTAGCGGCCACTTAAAAGTATATGCACATAGTGTATAAATTTCGCGACTCTTCTGATACAGCACTATGACGGATAGCTAGACGGACAAACGGACAGTGAGGCTGCATTAAATAAGAGGGTTCCTTTACTCTTGGGTAAAGAGCCTTAAAAATGCATTTCTATGCCTATGCATAATAAAGTATACCACAAAAAAGTTGTACGTAATTTAATCTAAAGCAGGTTAGTAGATTTCACAGGGGACCGAAGAGCTGGTAGCTTCCTAGGACAAAAAATTAGACTAGCAATTCAAAGAGGGAATGCTGCTTGCATCTTCGGAACCTTGCCAAAGCGATCTGGTTTAAATCATTTGTTTTAGTTGTCATTATTATTTGTCTCTTTTTTATGTAGGTATTTTCCGTTTAGGTCAGTTTTACTTTTATTGTCATGTATAAAATTAAAGTCGTGAGTTTATAAATAAAGAAATTCTCCCAAATAAATAAAAAATATTTTGCTACGGCTAGTTTATAAAATTTAGCAACGGTTAAAGTTCTAAGACTCACTGTTATACTAAATGAAATGTAACAAATTGTATAAAAGTACTTACCTTGTGGAAAAAAAACTAAAATTAAAATGAAATAAAGCACTTAACTCTAAATACACGTTGGACATAAGATTAAAGAGTATGTTAACATAATGATAACAATCCATTGTGAGCGAAACAGCTCCAAATTGTACGTCAATCAGTTCGAGTTCCGTTGGCTTGAACAGTCTCACTTGTTCCAACTTTTATGTTCAATATTACCTTAATTTGGCATGTTGGACGAGAAAAGGGCGGCTGGGGTCAAAATTAAATACGTTTAGCCTTTGACTCGGTGTGTGGCGAAATAACAACAATTTGGGTGCGAAAGTAATGGTGGTTTTTATAAAGGTTAGATTGTTTATAAAGTTTTTTTTTGTGAGTTAGGCGTAAAAGCAAGAACCGAAATGTCTGTGATTATAGTATTGTCTACATATACAACAAAAGAAGAGTCCTGACTGATTGACTGACTGACTCATCAATGCCTACTGCAGATTTTTGGCCCTAGACAGGTGTGCATAGAGGTTTTATTTATGATGCACATAAAGATTTTGAACTTATTTTTGAAAATTCACCTCACCTTTTGACACAGAGACAGAACTTTATACGGGTCCAAGGAAAACCTTATGCTGCTCATATACACAATATATTACTGATATGTACAAGAACTTTATACGGGTCCAAGGAAAACCTTCTTTATGCTGCTCATATACACAATATATTACCTACAAGTGCAACTAAAAACTTATACCTACGTTACTATTACGTTGAAAGTGTCTCGCTGGAGGGTCGATTGCGCGAGAACGACAATCGTGTCGAATCTTACGTCTCACTCGGACGCCCGTGAAATAAAATTTGGCGTTTCTCGTTGATTGTCTTGACAGTGATATTACGATGTAAATCTTACTAAGAAAATGTTCTATACATACATTGGTAAAAACTTCGTGTTTAGTTGTATACATATAGAACTGATTGCAACTAAAGACACTTTTCTAATTTAGAACGTCGACTGTCTATACAGATTGGTTATTACATACTTACCAGAGCTTTTTAAAAGTTTCCACTTTAACAATTTTGATGACAGAATAGCTTTTTAAGATTTTGTAACCTACAGTTTGACAAACGGAACTCTCTCTCTGCCAAAAAATATGATGAGATAAGAAATGCTGAGGCCAGAATCCGAACCCCGGTCTTCATCAATCCGTGACTAGTAAGAACTTGCCCATACACTAAATACCTAGTGGTATTATGAGTAAAATATAAGTTTATAATTGAGGTATTAATTTTTGACCACATTATTACCATTTTTTATTAAAACTCGTTAATGCGTAAGAATAAAAACAGCTAGTTTCCTATGCAGTAAGAATTTTGAATGAAGCAGGTCTATGATATTAAGTATACCTATTGCCTGCTAAATTTAAAGTCTCTGGCTCCAGTGGCTTAATATAGGTTGTGCATTTTCTATCAGTCAGTCATATAGGTACTTTTTATATTTCGAGATACATATGCCTTTGTTAATTTTAGTACTTACAACTTAGGTAATACCTAAGGCTGCATATCTTTGCAAACGATTTGCGAACCATTAGAAGCACAGAACATTTCTCATGAATGTACCTTAATGATGCCGACTAAAGAAAGGTCAAAGAAGACCGACTCATGAACACAGCCAGGATAGAACGGGACGTTAAGATAAATTATGTTCATCACACAAAAGCTCACAAAGTGGTTCCGTATTTTAATTGTAATTAGTTTGAAGCCTTACGAGTTTTCCGTGAATCATCATCATCATCAGCCGCACGACACCCTCTGTTGGACATACCTATGTACACCATACATACCTATTCACACCGCCTTAGGCCTTTCCGTTAATTTCGCAATTCAAATCAATTGTATTATTGGTCAAGACCAAAATGGAAATGGTCCTATGTTACCGGTGGGACTCTAATCTAGTAAAAATTAACGACGAGCACCTCTGAACTTTTCAAAATGAATTTGCGAAATTATTCGAAACTTGTAAAGCATTTCAATGGTGTGAACCCTCTCATTCTGTGAGGAGGCCTGTGCCTAGCAGTGAGACGTATAGGCCGTAATGTTGAAGAATAATTAAATCGATCCAGTGGGACTCGCAAATGCTGGATTCTGTTCGTAGTACAATTGACAAATTAAGAATTTCAAATTTCTTAAGCCAAAAAGGCCGTAAATCATGTTTTGTTAATGACCCTTTTTTAAAAATTATCATTATTTTATCAATCCCACCATAACTCTTTCCAACAGGCAGACTTTTTGCGGACTTTTTTTTGTGCTAGTGTAGACAAAAATTCATAATTTCAATGTTAATAACTTTGTGATATTACGTGCAATCATTAAAACGCGTATTTGCCAACTGAGTTCCGTACCTTAGTTAGCAAATACGGAACCCTAAAATACAACTGAATTGAGAATCTACTTTTTAAAGTTGCTTAAAAATTAAAATCGCATACGTTCATATTACACGTTATAAAGCACATAAAAACTCATTGTTTGATGCAGGTCAATTTGTTAAACAGTCCCCGCGCGGAACAAGTGGTGCCTAAATTATGATGTTGAGATTCGAAAGGGGCTGCGCCTGCGACGCGTTCCCGTTTCGTGGCCCTACTAAGAGATGGTTGGTTGGATCGAGAATTGTGTTCGTACGAGTATTTCGTTATCAGATATCATCATTAAAATAAGAAGCCGTGGTGGCCTGGCATGACCTATGGCATCTCAAGCAGAGTGTCTCTACTTTTTCAAAACTCATGTGCGAAATTACATTTGAAGTTTACTATTTACGCGCGAAGAGCAGTGACATTATCTGATCCTTTTTATATTTATTTCCATTTATCTATCTATTTTTTGCCCTGACCGAGGATCGAACCAGATACATTAAGCCTCATAGTCCAGTTCTCTGACCACTTGGCTATCCGGTCGTCAAAAATAATGTAAAATAGAAAATATTAATATACTCAAGGGCATAAAATTTGGTTCACTCTACATACATCATAACCTATTAATGCATGCATTTGAGGGCCAGATTTTTTGCCGCTCCTCAGTATATATATCGGAATCGTGAACTCATGGTAGGGCCCCACCGTGTGTAAGGCACGCGGCAAAGGCTCTCCCGCGGTGGCCAGCCTCCTTTATCGATCACGCGCCGTATCATTAGATATCATTGTGATCTATGATCGAGCGCAGTGGTAGGGTTGACAAACAAAATTTGAAACTGGAAGTTTATTATGTACAAAAAAAAAACAAAACGAACGCGAATGTTTAACACTCGTTTTGTTTGGTAATGAGTTGGTGTTTGGTTCCTAGTTAAAAAAAAAAAAAAGTTTGATAGTTAACTAGTCATCGTGTCGTCTTTTTATGCCCCACTGCTGGGCACAAGCCGCCTCTCACTCTCATTTAGCACGACTGTTTTTAATGCAATGTCAATGAAAGCTGTGATGTAACTTTTGGGAAATTCTTATGAGATTTTTTGTTTTGTTATACCTTTTTTGTATAAAAATTGGTATGTAGATGGCTGGACATTTAGAATAATAACATAGGCTACTTGTTATCTCAATATTCCTGTATTATCGAGATAAAATCCTGAAATTTCATTCACTGGGCTTAGAGTTTTTAATAAAAACAAAACCAAAGCCTAGCTCTTAAATATATGATGATGATGATGGGCTTAGTCATGTACGTAATATGGCAAGGTTGTATTTAGAAAAACGTCAATGAAAACCACGATATATTTTTTGGAAATTCGCACGGGAAAATAGTAGTCCGGAATTTTAATCCAACAGCTAGATCTACGAGTATGGTTTACGCATCCAAAGCCGCGGTAAACAAAACACTCGGAAAAAAAAATTGAGAAAATTCACTGAATGAATAACTTTTCAGTGTAGGTTATTGCCATTCATGGTAATGCCTCCTGGGTTACTTATTAAAAGTATGATTTAACGAGATACAAATCCACTAAAAGTTAAAAGTTGTGACAGTTTTAAGGCAATTATTTCATAGCTCATCTTGTAAGCATGCGTAGTATACAATTGTAAACATTTTTCTAAAAAAGTGTATCACTGATGTCTCCTAGGTCACGAGACAAAATAACAACGCTTAAATAAAAGTTGATTGACTCAGTTAATCTTTACTCAAATCATTATTTGAAATCTCACTTAACCATTGGTACCAACCCTTAAACCGTAACAATTAAGATAATACGTCGAGAACAAAAGAAAAAGAAGCTCAGAAATCTTCACGTTAATCTTCCTTATGTCTGCTTGCTTGTTTGATACACGAAAATCGTTTTTAAGCAACAGAATTATTGGACCAAGGAAATGATAACTCGCTGTTATCGACACCTTTCATCCGTTTGGGTAAATGTTATTGGCTGTTAGGATAATAATGTTGTCGTCTGCCTCATTATCAGCTATAAAGATTGTCCCATTGATATTGTGGGCATTTGTTATCAAGGATGCTTTTTGATATACGCGCCTTCAAGCGCGGATACATGAGTTAGGTGTGTAACCTATACATATTTAGGGCTAGTCGTAAATGTGACTATCTGATACTGACATCTACAAGTTAATTAAATAACTGAAAATCTAAAAATAGTTTGTTCTGTATTGTTCAACCGCTGTCCTTGATGTAAATCAAACAACGGTTGCTCGACGAATGACAATGTATTTCATTTTGACACCCTATATATACTAGTCAGGAAAAATCTCGCCAGCGCGATTCAGGGTGGTATTATTTTCCATACGGCGACATCTATCGGTATATAACTTAAACAAAGACACATATTACTGCTATACATGTATTGAGATTAGAATCAATTACACTTTGCAGCTGGTCGTGTTTTGTTAATCCCTTTTATTACTGTGTTAAATCTAAAAGTTACAAAGGCAGCATACATACGCCATTAAATGTTTTAGCGACGTTTCATTATTTAGATATTTTAATACTGGCCGTTTTTCTTTCAATTTCATTTTCTTCTAAAAGTACTTACAAATTACGAGTTAGAATTTAAACAGAAATACGGACTTAGCAAAATATACAAATATTTTTTGAAATAATTAATGTAGGTAGGTATTTGAAAATAAACATAAGAAACTGAAAATAATAAAATATTGTTGGAGTGTCTCCGGTTTTTAGTTATTTAATTTCATTTTTAGGTTTAGAAGCTAATCAATGTTAAACTTTATTGAATGTACCTTTTCAATTAGTAATTGTACTTTTTTGTGATTTTATCAGCGGTTTGTAAATTTCATAAAGGAATCTATGTAAAGTAAAAAAAATAACTTTCAAATTATTATTACGTTCGTATCTATAACTTATATAACGCTGAATGACAAAGTATACCAATTTTATAACTACTTCTATTTTAGGAACTGCAATCTCATAATTTGTAATGTCCGTAAATATTATAGCTTAGGTACTTACTTAAGATTTAGGAATGTATACTGTGGTAGATTTCCTATAAATAAATAGGAACCGACATCAATAACTTTATTCATAGTTGAATTTTGAATTGGAGCTGAAGTAATGCAAAGCAGATATGCAGCTTCACTATATGTAACAAGTAACAACTGAAAACGAGTAGGAATGAAGTTTATAAGATAGCGTTTTCAAAATAGTTTTTAAAAGTCACAAGATTTATAATTGTTTACATAGAAAGACCATAGTATCAATAACACGAGAATGTATTCAATCACTGTATCGTCAAGCAAGTCAAGTCTACGAAGGAATGTGACGCCCAATACATTGATGAGTCTGGTGAGAACAGAGCTATCTGCAATCAGCACTCCGGACGTGTATTAAATAAATGCCTATTTAATATTGCTTGAGCTCTCGTGAGACATTATTTATAAACTACTTAATAATAATTAACATGATTTAACTCACTTTTTTAAGTCAGTAAATAAAGAAAGCCCTGAATATTCATCATCATCATGCCGGGAGACGTCCACTGCTGAACAAAGCTCCCCCTTTGAACTCCCGTCACAATGAACTACAACTGAGCCACTTGCATGCACCAGTTGCCCGCAACTCTCACGATATCGTCAGTCCACCCAGTTCGTGGTCGCCACTCGAGAACTTATCTCCCCCATAGGTTATTTGTTCTTCGAGCGATGTGGCCCGCCCATTGCCACTTTCAACCTGCATATTTTTACAGCTATGTCGGTGACTTTAGTTTTTTCGACGAATTTTCCTACTCCGGATTCTATCGCGAAAAGAAACGAGAAGCTTTGATATTTACCTGCTAGGATCCCTGGGGAGACAATGCCGCTCTTGTACCGCCACGCCGCCGCCACAGGAGCGCGAGCAGGCGCTCCACGAGCCCCAAGCACTCCAGGCGAACGCTGTGCCGTTCATTCGGGTCGCTTCTGTCGTTCGGGACACCTGAAATATCGCGCCATAGACAATTGGGTAGTTACCGGGTTAAAAAAAAACTGTCACATGGATAATCAAAAAATGTTGAATACGTATTTTATCTTTCGTCAATCAAAGGAAACATGGCAAAGATATAGTGCGTCAAAGTTCGGGAGTAAGAGCCCGTGACGTCACGTCTAAGTAAAACAGGTACTAACGCCTGACGAAGCATATGGAACCTAAACGGTTACATCTTCATCACTCTTAGTTTACTCGACAAAAGGAAAATATGTAAATTTTTGTGAACTGGTTCGATTACTATAATATTATTATCATCAACATTAGTAAGTAATATATTTTATATCAATCGATTGTTTCGAAATGGCTAAAAATATGTATGTAAATAATTACATATTTTTAGCCATTTCGAAACAATCGCGCGTCCACAAAGCTCTTAGAGCTACTATATAGGTAGTTTTAAAAGTGTCAACATAATAATAACACTGAATCGTAAAACAAATTGTGCATATAAATAAATGGCTTCTAGTAGTAACAACTAGTTGCATATGAATTTCATCAATCGTCTTCACTGATTGATGTAGGTATGCCGTTGTTCTAAATATTCCACTGGCAGTGATTGGAAATCGATACTTGTCAACGGCTGTTACAATTTATAGAATTATTTAGGACATTGGTGTTTATATGTACTTCATGATCTCTTATTACAAGTGCAAGAGCAGTATCGTTAGAAAATAATATTTCTTCAACTTGAAATATTTTGACGGTTCCTACAAAAATATTCATTTCTCCAAAACAGTTATTTTTTGGCACGAATAACGAAAGAAGTTTTCACGCAAAATTAATTGAATTGGTTTTGTATTCCTCAAAACAATTAACATAATTAGTAATAATATGTTTATTACCACAACGATTACTAACTAACTCCCAGTTCAGATATTCCTTGGATTCAATCTTTTAGATTATCACGATCATTAATAATGGTCGTCTCGTGATCATGGCGCATGCAACTGTGCCGAAATATCGAGCTTCTCTACAATCAAAACCAGGTACGCGGAACAAAACCCGAATTTAAATCATAAAGTTCCTTGGATTGTAAAACTAAACAGACTTACCGGCCTTACGGCTTCAGTGCTCGTCAACTGTGCTTGCACCAACGTTTCGCAGACTGCAGCCGATCTGAAATAACAGGAATTCATTTATCTTAGAAGCGTTTGCGCTTGTCACGTATGATTTACGACATGTTGCTGAACGATTGACTTACGATGTTTTTGATAGTCTTTCAACAGGACAAAGGAATGTGATTGTTGCTTATGCGATGCTTTATTTATGTAAATAAATTATTATAGAAAGTGCTTTTGAGATATCTACACGAGCTTAATGCAAAATAATCAGATTTCGCTGAGAGAACAGGGGCATTCAGAAATATTATTCTCAGAGCTGTTGACTGAGCTCATTACTCCGCTTGCAAAGAATTCGCTTACGGCTATCCCGCGGGAACTACATAATGCAGTTATCCGCGATAAAAATGATTTTACGTCCTTTTCTGGGTCTCAAACTATATCCTTAGCAAATTTCATCTAAGTTCAGCAGTTTAAGCGTAAAGACGTGACCATTGTCTAAGTTAAAATCTGATTTTTCGAAGGAATTTACAGGAAGCCAGGTTATCTTTTGATCGAAGATCCTTTTAGGTCAGCTCTCCTGATACTATTACGACATTCTGATTTTGAAGCTATGTACATCTTCTTCTACTACTACTATGCCTTTGAAATTACAAACATCGCAAATTAACGTAATAAATTGGCGTTGGAGCCGGTAGTTTCATAAGATGACGCCGTTAACGTGTAGGTACTTCCAATCCAAAAGACGATAATGCGTATATTGCAAATTCGTCATTGTTTTGTAAGTGTCAAATACGTGTGTGATTAGCATTTCCGTCATGGATAGCGCCTTGGCGTAGGGCCGTCGTGCCCGCTGCATACTAACTACTTGATAACATCGGAACCGAAGGGCCCTAATACTTTGAAATATTAATTGACCGCCTCCTTTTAATAGAATAGCGCTTTATTATTGTATAGTCCTCTATATTCGTAATTTTTTAAACTTACAATAATAATAATAATGTGTAATTTTCTCTCTGTGTACCTGTTTTCTGAATCGTTTACTATTTCTGGTGTACAATAAAGAGTCATTGTATTGTATTATTAAGCGCCGTTTTTTTTAACCAAATTAGTTGTGCGGGTATCATTTATTAATTTTTATTAATTTTCTGTAATCAATTTAAAATTTCTTCTTCACTAATTTTACTCTGCTGCATAATTTCAATTTGTAGTGTACTTATCATATGCGATTATTGTGTTGAATATTAATTTGTCATTTTTACCTTTTCTGTGTTAATTTTACTATAACGTTTTATTTTTATACGCAACGCAATGACTTTTTATAATTTAGTTTCTACGAAGTACACTTATTTCTGATCAAAATATTCGGAATAATAACCTAATGTTTCACTTCTTTTTGATAGCATAGTTCAAGTACATAGGCCAAGATATTCAATTAAGTGGTCCATAGCAATCTTTTATTCAACTTCTCGAATAAATGTTGTTTCTTTCTTTAGTTTATAAAGCAAGATTTACTTCTAACGTATCCTTTGTTACAGCATCCATTGAATCATTAAATTTGTGGTTATCTGTTCGTAATGTCCTCATTTGAATAGGTATTAGAATCCGCTCCTTCCGCGTTGCATTCAAACTGAATCGATAGCGGATTCCTTCAAAAGATAAGATAAACATTGTTACCAGTTGGAATATATGTAAAGTTTCTGATTGTTGCTCAGTGTGTCTCAGTACCTTTATACTGTTGTTAGTTGTGAGGAATTTTCTTTAGTAGAATTTTGCTTCGGTCTAACCTAGAGAGTTAATAGTTAATAAATCAATATTTTGAACAATATTAAATATATTACCTATAATTAAACATGTAGAAAAAAAAAGACTGACTTTTATATATTCAGATATGAGGTTTCCACAGTAAACTTTAGTTCCGTTGATTCTACAAATATAAGATTATTTGTCCTTCTAGGGCTGTCCTCGCCTTGCCTTCCGGTAAGTAGTGGCCATTGTTGAACTGTCCTGTCTCGATAGACTATCTCCGAAACTGACAATGTGTTCAAAAATAAGGCTTCATAGCGTTTCAGCTGCCTTGCTTTTTTTTTAATTTAATACGTTGTTCCATGCTGTACAAAGGTCTCCTCTTTCTCTTTCCACTTGTCTCTGGCTTCGGCAATGTACGTCATGTCGCCAGTCCAGCTAAAATCCCTCCAAATCGTCTCGCCTGCATCTGCTCCAGTGCCCGTCGTATAGAATCCAATCAGCGGTAAGTAATTTTAGCCCAGCGATCCGGATACAATCGGCAGACATGTTCTGCCCAATACTACTTGAATGTAGCAGTCTTTGTCCCAATATCGACAATTTGAGTTTTGGAGCGCAGGTTCTTGTCTTTTATGCTACCAAAATCGTCAAATGCGGATGTTTTACTTAAAAATTTTCTAACACTATTATTGTTTCAAGAACCATTAAAGTAGGACAAGTTAAAGAGACATAAAATTAATCAGGTCGCAGTGTCACACTCAAGTTTAATGGAGCAGAACTATTAAATAGGACGGTATATAACTATCAAATACTAATGAACTGCACTAATTTATCTTTCAGATTGAGAGAGCTTACGCTGTAATTCCCATAAAAACCCAGTACGGATTACGAACTTCACTGACACAATTTAATTACTTCGCAGTTATAAATAGGCTTCTTCACGACATTATGTATACGTAAATAATTAGCTGTACAAAAATAAAAAATAAAAACAATTGTCAATTATTGCAAGCTTGTGAGCAAAAATTTGATCAAAAATATCTGAACACGCCTCTATTGTTAACGGCGTAGAAGCGTGTTCAAAAAGGTATTTCTAATCAAATTTTTTTACACAAGTTTATCACCTAGACTAGAAGAAGGAAGAACATATCCCTCAATAATACTTATCGATATTTTTCTTCACTAAAAAACAAGCCCGGATTTAAATCCACGACTTGACTTGAGAGACTAATAGACGCCAGCAAGAATACTTTCAGGGGAGTTCATGTATTTTGCATCTGTATCTGCAGAGGAACCAGACCTGTATCAATCAATCCCAAGCTTTTATTCTGTGTCTTAGTTATATTCTGTACATGTCTGTTATGGGAGAGGCGAGCAATTGCATGCCCTTTCACCTCGCTCCGGGGCCTATAGAGTATAAAGTCCATAGTTATATTTTTAGGCTACTAATATGCTAACTAGGTGCTTGATAGTGATCAATGTGATCATAATTAAATAACCATTATTACTGGACTTCAAGTCTTTTCGTGACCCTATTTAATATTATTCATAAGTGCTTGTTATAGCCTAAATTGAACAAAGATATTTTGACTTTGATTATCAAGACAGGCAAGACATCAAGTAAATATAAGCAAGGACCTATAGTGACTTTGGCTCTTAAAGAGTCTCAACCAAAAAAAAAACAAGACAAACCCTATTTAAAATAACGCTTTGTGATTATTACTCACATTCGCGATCACCCGTAGTACTTAATATTAACAAACACGTGAATAAATAAAGCTCTGAAATAAACAGAAAGTCAAGGCTTGGAAATAGGTTGGTAAACAATACATGATTACGTGATGAAATACGATGTGAGACAAATCGTGGCTCCACGACACGACGCTTTGGCATTTTTCACTTCACAGTGGCATCTATAAAAATATCACTTAAATATCCCAGTTTACTGACAAATTTCACCGGCAGATGGGTTCCGTTTTACATTTGCAAAAACAAAAATTATAACTTTAATCAAAGTTTTGAGGCAGAACGATTGATTTATTTTAATAATGTACAAAACACGTGTTAGAAATTAATTAAGCAACCATGTGGCAAATTCAAATAAGAATTGTAAATGAATAAATAATAAAGCTTGTAACTTCTAATCGTAATTTTTTTCTGAGTATACATAATGTAACGTAAACTCAGGGTCCTGTGTACAAATTCAAGGTCACTCAGCGAGCAATGCGTGCATGGAGCGAGCAATGCTAGGGGTTTCTGTGAAGGGTAAAATCCGAAATCACATTATCCGACAAAGAACGAAAGTCACCGACGTTGCTCAGAGAATTAGTTCGCTGAAATGGCGTTGGGCTGGTCACGTCTGTCGCAGGACCGATTAACGGTGGAGCAGACGAGTTCTCGAATGGAGACCACGGATGGCAAAACGTAGTATAGGGCGTCCTGAGGCACGGTGGAAGGATGACCGTAAGAGGGTCGCTGGCGGCGGATGGATGAGAGGGGTTGAAGACAATGGGCGCGCCATGGAAGAGGCCTATCTCCAGCAGTGGACTGCTGTAGGCTGATGATGATGATGATGAAACATAATGTAATTGTCTACTTTATTTCAAGAAACAATTTTATTGATGAATTTTAGTAACGAAGTTTAATTTTTTAACAATCAGTTAAGTCGGCAAAGACCTAAGCAGTTTTCTTCTAGATATGATAAGTACATGAAGTTGATATCCAAAACTTAATTTACTTTTGCACTACATTACAGTCCACAATTCTAATTATTTATCAAAGGAACCCTAACAAAAATGGGGCATTGGTACCAGGAGTATATAAGTCATCAAGGAGTGCTCGCCGTCACGGCCGGGCGCCCAGTTGCGTCACCATCGACACAGAGTAATCTGACGATAAATCACTCGGTTTCTGGATCGGAATGAGATCACGGTTCAATCTAACCGGGATCATAGACGGATCTAATTGGACTTATTTAATCGGTCGTACCGATTCGTGCGGTTTACTTACAAACAAAAACATGTGGTGTCATTTGTGCGTTGACAGCATCATTAGGGCGTTCATACGTCTTTCTGTACACGATTCCAAAACCAATTTTTCTAATTCAGTGATTGACGACGATCACTTTGAAGTCGCAGTTACATTTAAAGTAGAACAAACTGATTCATGTATCAAGTTAGAACCTTGTAATAATCAATTTCTCTATGATTTCCTTGACAAAAGTATGGGATGCCAAACATAACATTAGTAGCACAGAGGTTCCACCCTGGTACATGATTCAGTTTGTTTGACTGTATGTAAGCCATGTAAAAATATATTTTTTTAATGCTAAATACAAATACAAAAATACAAAAAGCGATATACTTTATTGCAGAGTTTCAAGAGAGTCAATATCAAATAATTCATAATTAAAATCCGTATGTGACCAAAAAGGCTTTAAAAATGGTAAATCCCTCAATTATAAATTGTTGTTCTAGATAACCTACGTTTCTAACACCTCTTAACTCTTGACCACATAATAAATGCCTATACTTAAAAGTACTCTTTTTGTTTAATAATATAATGATTATCAAATTAGGATACGTAGCGTACATCGTGACGAAGCAAAAGTTTTAATGTGAAGATAATTTGTATTGAAAACCACAGTCGACAAAATAATGTTTTTGCATTTTTTTTCCAATGTTCCTTAATTGCTGGCTAATATTGGCAGCGAAATATTAGGTACGCAGTGTCTTTTTTAGGGTCCCTTAAAGTTAACGGCATGGTTCCTAAGAAATATTTCGCTTCTCTGGTAGTTTCTGAATTCTCTATTAGTGGCGCATTTGGATTGATCACCTTATACAAAAAAAAATAGAAAGTGAACCGTCATTTCTTTCAACATCAATTCGGCCTAAATACGTTCCACTGCAGTTCACCGGCTCCTCTCAGAATTATTTGAGCACCAGCAATAATATCACAATAAAGCGTGCCTAAATATTATTATCTGATATGACTGTATTTCTAGGGCCGGTAGGAGGTGTCAAATGTTTTTGCACTCTCCACTGTGGCAGATATTAGTGAGATGGTACGTCTTTCCAATGCGGCTTGAGACGTAGAGCTTGTACCTAACTTATCTACGAAAATTGCGATAGCTGCAGTTATTATAGCATACTTGACGCGTAGGTATAGCCCAGAGATGCGACTTCGAGTCACGTTGGCGCCTTCGACAACTTTTCGTTAAAAAAAAATTAAAACCAGTGTTTTCTACCCTTTTTCATGACACTACCCTTTAGTATGAAGAAATATTTCGTGACCCCCCTTCCCGTTGTTTTTGTTCATGTATTTTATTTAGTGCCAAATATTTATTAGTTAACATTTTCTTAATAAAAAAATTTAAACTTTTTTTTTACTGAAGTAATTTTTCCAGCAGCTAATAGGGGCTTCGCGACCCCTAAAGAGGCTTCGCGACCCCCCGCGGGTCGCGACCCACAAGTTGAAAAACACTGTTTTAAACGATGGAAGTTAAACAAAAGCTTTGAAAAGGTACATAGATAGACGTACAGAACTCACAATACGATATTACACCTCACGCTCGTCAGTTTTTTTTAACATTTCGTTCGGCTGATCTGCTTGATTTGACAGCTGTGATGTTTGAGCACAACAAGTCCGCATTCGATACGTGTTTGTATTAGAAATATTTTCCCAAGAGCGTATTGTTACATGTCGATGCTATTCGCGCCGCCATTCTTGTTTTATATGTATACCTATTGTTGGATGTTTACTTTGTCTTATTGGAATATGTAGTCGAATAACGGTTACGCGAATCATGATAACAATTAGGTGTTTTTAGTAAGATTCTATAAGCTATGATGTCGTTAAGTTTTTTTGGTTTTTTTTTGAACTATGTATTTTTAAACTAGCACGATGCACGGTTGTGTTATTCTTAGGATGAACACTGATTGAGTTCGAAACGCGACAGTGTAGTGTGGTGGTGATAGTTGGGTTTGTGTGATTTGTGTGTGTTCTTGTAGTGTGGAGGTGGAAGGAAGGTCACGGGTGAGCAAAGTAATCTATATATATAAAAGAAGAAACTGACTGACTGACTGACTGACTTATAGATCAACACACAGCCCAAACCGCTGGGCTAGAAACTTGAAATTTGGAATATATGTTCCTTAATAGGTGTAGACGCGCACTAAGAAAGGATTTTTCCAAATTCCCACGGGATACTGAATAAATGGGATTTATATTTGTACTTAAAAATGGCCCTATTTCCGTAACTATAATTATTAGAAACTTTAAATTTGGCATGCATGTAGGTAATACTAACAGCTAAAATCAATTTTCAACATTTTCCGAAATTCCCACGGGATAGTGAATAAATGGGATTTATATTTTCACTTCCAATTAATGACCCTATTTCCGTAACTATAATTATTAGAGACTTCAAATTTGGCATGCGAGTAGGTAATACTAACAGCTAAAAACAATTTTCAGGATTTTATCCAAATTCCCACGGGATATGGAATAAATGGGATTTCTATTTTCGCTTCAAAGTGGCCCTAACTCCGTCATTATCAATATTAGAGACTTTAAATTTGGCATGCAGGTAGATAATACTAACAGGTAAAAACTGTTTTAAAGATTTTTAGAAAATCCCACGGCATAAAACGAATAAAGAGGATTCTAAATAGGTACCAACTGGATCAGAAAACCCACAATAAAATTAGGGACTGGAGATTTGGCTAACTGATGTACTAAATCTTGTAACAATACAATAATTTAGCAGTGACATCCTGCTCATCCTGGCCAGGATCGTCTCCGTAGAAGGGAACTCCTCAAAAGTTGATGGCAAACACAAAAGACTTTTACATAATTGTTAAATTTCAATGACCATGCGGTTATATGATATACATCACCTGATGCTGCAGCACAAATACGAAAAGATAGCACAAATACGAAATTTGACATGTATGTACGTTCAACGAACTGGCACAATTACTTTGCTCACCCGCGACCTTTATGCATGAAATGTGTCCATGCATGCAATGCCTCCACCTCCACACTGTAAGGACACGCACAAATTACACAAATCCAACTATCACCACCACAAAATTGGACTTACGCGTTTCGAACTCAATCAGAGCCCATCTTCAGAGCAACACAACCGTTCAGCATGCTACAGTGTGAAATTTGGCAAAGATGGACATAAAATACCTAATACACAGGTGCACTAGGGCAAGATTTTTAGAAAACTCAACTTTGTTTGTTTCTTTGTTTGTTGGGTTCTCTGAAACGACTGAGCTGATTTAAATAATTCTTTTAACAATAAAAAGCTACACTATCCCTGATTGACATAGACTCTTCTTTCAGTAATAGAAAGCTACAATGTGTCTCTCATCGACAAATAAGAATATTAAAATAGATCATAACAGTAATTTACTTCCCGCGGAACTTTACAATTTCTCGGGGTATAATCCTATATTGTGTAAGTCGCGTGCAAAAGAACGCGTAGTACTTTAACATTTTCTAAAATTCCACCCCTGGATCAGCGAAACAGGGTTTTAAAGTTGGTACGAACTACTTATGATTAATTACGTAGGTAGGCTGATTTTTTAAATAATTTATTGAATCAGGCGTTACTTTGCGGAGGTCCATATCAATGAACTAAAATAATTTCCTTGCTCACCCGCGACCTTACGATAGCTAAGCTTATGCAAAATATGCGTGTTCATGCAGTTCCTCCACCTCCACACTGTAAGAACACACACAAATCACACAAACCCATCTATCACCACCACCACACTACACTGACGCGTTTCGAACTCAAACAGAGCTCATCTTCAGAGTGACACAACCGTACACCATGCTACCAGTTGTTAGACTAACGAACCACAACCACCGTTTTAACTTGTCACTGTAACTCCCCAAGTACCCACATACAACAGTATGGGGTCTATTATTAATGAGCAGGTAAATTTAGTTTCATCTCCCTTGCTACGGCTTGGATCTAATTTCAGCAATGGTAGTTAATGAAACATGCCTTGACAGTAAATAAATAAAAAATCAAGGTAGTTTTGAAGGACGGTTAAAAAAATTATTAATAATTTATGGGTAGTTTTGTTTTGTTTCATAAAACGTATGTGGGTACTTGGGGAGTTACAGTGACAAGTTAAAACGGTGGTTGTGGTTCGTTAGTCTAACAACTGGTAGCATGGTGTACGTTGTGTCACTCTGAAGATGAGCTCTGTTTGAGTTCGAAACGCGTCAGTGTAGTGTGGTGGTGGTGATAGATGGGTTGTGTGATTTGTGTGTGTTCTTACAGTGTGGAGGTGGAGGAACTGCATGAACACGCATATTTTGCATAAGCTTAGCTATCGTAAGGTCGCGGGTGAGCAAGGAAATTATTTTAGTTCATTAGGCTGATTTTTTTAATTCCAAAATTTGCACCATCTGTCTAAAAAACGTCTGTATGTATTTGTATTTCCATGTAATCCTACGAAAAATCAATCAAAACACGAAAAAAGGATCGCAGAAAGTAAATGTATGTTACCCCAAATTTAACGCGAGCGAAGCCGCGGGCAAAAGCTAGTTGTTTATATTTAGGTAGTTCTTCGTGACAACTTCTAAAAAATGGTGAAGTAGTTGTCTCTTTTTTATTCAGGGAAAGTTGCGAGGTACAGCAAATATACAATAAATAAATTTGTGATAGTGTTCTCGATTATGAAAATCTTGTTGTAGAACAAAGTCCGCTATAAAGAGTTGTTTACGAAATTTATTAGTTTGGATTTGCAATCGATCCGCATGGTGCACTTATTTCACAACTCCTATTTTTGATGTTACATCAATGATGTACAAAGTTTAAATATGAATGTTTCGAACGGAATATTTATTTCCTACTTTACTTTTTGAAAAGAATAAAGGCAAGAATGTAAAGGTGCAAGACATTCGTTTTGTTAGATTTGCATTGTTGATAAACTTTATTTTTCACAGTTCCCAGTATAATGATAATACATTGATACCTATGCGAAATAAGTACCTATAAATAGCTTAACCGCCTACTAAACAATTTGTTACTAAGGTTCCATACATCCCAGCCTATATACGTTCCACTGCTGGGCACAGGCCTCCTCTCAGAACAAGAGGACTTGGGCCATAGTTCCCACGCGGGCCCAGTGCGGATTGGGAACTTCACACGCACCATTGAATTGCTTCGCAGGTTTGTGCAGGTTTCCTCACGATGTTTTTCTTCACCGCAAAGCTCGTGGTAAATTTCAAATGTAATTCCACACATGTTACTAAGGTTAAGCTTATGGTATTCTGACATTCTATATCTGTCAATAACATTTTAAATTATATCATGGCACGAAGACTCGAAAATAAAAACCTACACTTTTATATTCGCCATCTCACCTTTTAGAAGTTATGTCAATACATTACGAGAACGACTCGATATCTAACGCCTTTTTAAATAACATAGATTCCAATATTTGCATTTAACATTCACAAGCGGTATCGCCAAATGCAAAAGTCTTGTAACATTAGGAGTTCAAGTTCATATCATCTAGTTCAAAGGTAAACGGACGATCGGCGCCGGCGCACGGTGTTAACAACCAATAAATGTAGCACAGATAACTACAAACAGTTGAAGCACTTTGTATTAAGACTGAGATGTTCCAACTCAGAAACATGTATACAAGTGAAACCATTCCCAGAGGCAATGGAATTAGAGATTGTGAAAAAATAACCCATTTAGTATATTTTTAATGTCATTTTATGTACAGGTCGATTCACAACAGCTGGCATGAATGGACTGAACAAAAGTAATGTTACATACTTCAATAATTTGGAGGGAAATTGACTGATTGCAGATCATTTTCATATTTGTATGAAGTGTATTTTCATTTAGGTATTCATTCGATCCATCCTTGCCTGCTCTTGTGAATCGACCTGGATGTACTGTTTTTAGAAGCTTTTGATAAACATAAAGGAAAACCAATAAAACTAATTCATTTCGACACACGCACTTTATGACCATTAAACAATACGTCCATTGGGCATTTTGTCACGTGTCACATTGACGACTCAGTCCCGGAATGAACTTACCATTCCTATTAAATTGTAGTGTATATTTTTACCTTATCCAAAACAGAAGATTTGGATGTATAAATATTAACAATGATTTAAAAAAAAACTTGGGTGTATGTCAAACTCTATACTTTATGGCAATATAGCAATGAGTTTATTGTAGTGTCATCATTGGAATACAAAAGTGTTGTACTAGATTGGAATTAGTGTGTGTGTGTGTGTGTGTGTGTGTGTGTTTTATTTGTGTGCTAACCATTGTGGCTAGTAATAGCAATTAAATATGAAAATATAGAACCTTGAAAATAACTTGAATTTACTTTTAATTTTTCCAGTCTCATTCTCATTTTGCGACCTAAAATGACTTATTTATTTTGTAATGTCCAATAGATTTTTGAGATATTTTAGTTAATATAGTGTACAAAAGTTTGTTTCTACATAATTTATAAATTTTGTATACATAAAAACGGACCAAACACATTTTTTTTATTTGAAACACATTTGTACAGTAGTTTCTTAGCTGTGGTGACCACACAGATATCCGTGGTTTTACTATCACATGTTGATTTATTTCAGGAATCGACTAAAACAAGCCGATGAAATACAGAATACTGCGACCGCATAGTTTGGTTTAATTAGATGCATTGTGCATTTGTTTATTAAATTTTGTTGCTATGGGATCAATCACGTTTTGTTTAATTGTTTAAGGTTGAGCGACAAGTTCTGTGACTTAACGGATGAAACGAAAAACAAAAGAGTATAATAACCGGTACATTAGCTGAAAAAATGAAGATTATTTTGTTGTGTAGGTAGTTAGGTACCTATATTATATACTTTAGATCATGCATTCTCTGCTAACCCCACATTTTTTTTTTAAATCGATAAATAATTTCGAAGATCCCTAAAATAAACAAAATAATGCAAAGATTGCTATTTTTTAATTCAAAGGTATTAGAATTATCAAATTTTATTTTAGTTGTAAGAAAATTTTAAACCCGTAGAGGAATACAAATTCATCCTCTTTTTGTCTGTTGGCACGTTTTTTTCATGCTAACTTTAATTAGCGTGAATAAAACCGTCATCATCCTCATCATCATATCGGCCTATTATACGCCCCACTGTTGGGCACAGGCCTATCAAAATAATAACTAAGTACGATCTTCCGGGTGTGGCCTGTAATATGAGCAAATAATTAAAACATAGATCATACTCGTCAAACTGAACAACATTAGTTCAGCGACTTTTAAAAATAGTATTTTTTTTTAATTTTTATTATACGTTTAAATTTATTCGAAGAAGCAATGTAAAGCAAAATGCTTGATGTTTGTAGCGCGACGGCGTCAGTTGTGTTCTACGATGGCGTACATTGATAGCAGTATTTAATTTGTATGAAAAAAAGGAAAATTCAAAGACTCCATTATTTTTAAAAGTCGCTGAACTAATGTTGTTCGGTTTGACGAGGAGGATCTATGTTTTAATTTTTTTCTCGAATTACAGGCCACACCCGGTATCGTGATCGTGTGAATTTCTTCTGTTGCGTGTATGTGTACTACCAAATGAAATAAAAAAAATTACCGACAAAGCTTTAATAACATGAAACACAAAAACACACCTCTAAACTGCACTTTATATTAATTGCATAGATAAGCGGCTCACAACCGTGACCACAAATTAACGATTAGTTAATGCAGAGGTTCCCAAAGTGGTCCAGGTAGACTTCCAGGGGTCCACGGGTGACCAGACGGAACCCACGTCGGCGGGTAAAAAATATGGGTAGAAATGTAGCAGCACCCGCTAGAGCCCTCTCTACCGAAAGCAGAAAAACTGTGAAAGTTAAAAAAGTAATTAGGACAACTGACTACAATTAACTTGTACCATGCTGTCCTCCTAAGCCAAATGGCGGTATCTAATAAAAACCACTTTTGAGTTATTATTACTATTGAGTAGCGTAAAAAATCTACATCACAAGTTGTGTTTTTTTTTTGAGATATCGCCTCTTGGCTTAGGAGGGTAAGTATCCATGCACTATGGAACAAATCAACATGCTTATAGGTATAGATAGATACATAGTTAAACACATATTAAACGTCCAAGACCCAGAACAAACATTCCTATTATTCATACAAATATCTGGCACGATTGGATCGAGCTACCGTTCAAACTCGTCTTGTCGTTGAGGGTAGTGGTCTATGAGTACGAGATAAAAAGTTTGGGAACCTCTGTTAATGCAAATGTTCGGAAGCTAGTTTGAATGAATTAATAATTTGTTTACAAAACAGATAAGAGCCCTTTGTTAACGCCCATAAAAGTAATTGGTGTAATTCGTCTCAATCGTTCTAAAATTGGGGTTACAGTGGGCTGGGCATCAAAGCGTGTATTAAACCATTAGGCTATTATATGTTTAACAGTTTTTGTAGGGATGGATGGTTTTTTGGTTGCACCTGGATGTGACAATTAACTGGAGACGAAGATTATTTTAACTTTGTTTGGTAAACAAAAGCCGTTCACATATTACGTAATAAACATGACAGAAATATTCAAAAACCAATAAGCAACTCATAATTTGTACTCATTAGTTGGGCTTCGACATTTTTAGAAAAAAGTAAAAGTGACGAAAAAACGCCCAGTATTAAATTTCCTAAATAGCATGCAACCTCGCTAATATAATCGCAAATTGCAATGCAATTGACGTGTTGCATTCATAACTTTTTAGACTGAGCAGAGTAAAAAAAAGGATTAAAATGATACATAATTAGACAACCTGCATAAAAGTACAGTGAACTAAAAGAATTTCCTTGCTCACCCGCGACCTAATGAAAGGGTAAGGTCAAGGGTGAGCAAGGAAATTCTTTAAGTTCATTGATATGGACCTCCGCAAAGTAACGCATGACTCAATAAATTAGTGAAAAGTACAGTGTAATCGATAGTAATCTGGATTGTAAGCAAATTATTTTCAGGTTTTCAGTTATTTAATTAACCGATTGTATAAGCCGAAGATGATGACGATGATGATAACGTAAAGTATGATAGCGCCATTACATTAATAAAACCGTTGTCAAACTCTAAAATTGCATGACGCAACAGGGTGTGCCACAAGTGTTACTGCGAATAAAGACCACTCCTGCGCAGAGTAACGACTGAGTGGAAATCGGTCAGTACCGACCGTGCATTGTCTGTCTGTACACTAATTACTGTTATTAAAATATGCTTTTGTGTTCCAAGGGTAGCTATTGTTGGTTTGTACCTATTGAGTTGCATCTTAATTTATATTTGTTTGCTAAGCAACGCACGACATAGTAACATCAAATGATTATAGTTAACGTATAAAGAAACTCCTGACTGATTGACTAATCAATGCTCAGCCCAAACCATTATTACAAAAAAGGCGATTTGAATAGAGATCTATGATGCAGGGTTCACTAATGTTTCACAACTAACGTTTGGCAACCTGATCCATTTCGCAACTGTTTAATAGTAAATATTCCAGGATTTTTATAAAACTAACCTAACTAAAGGGCCCTGAAAAAAATCCAAATGCAAAATTGCAAAATGGAAAGTTGCGAAATGAATCAGGTTGCCAAACGTTAGTTGCGAAATGAACGGATACCATGATGTAGTATAGACCCAACTACGAATAATAATAATAATTATTATTACAATAATTATATATTATTCGAAAAGAGACAAGGAAATACACATTTTACGAAATTTCCACAGTAAGTATATCGAGTATTTCTGTTCATTGGTAATTCTGTTGGATTTAGTAACAAGATGCGTTATTTTTCCCAAATAAAATTTACGGGCCATGAAACTTTATTATTATTTAGTCTGCAAAGATATGATGTTAAAACTGTAATAGCGTGCCTAGATTCTTTGAAACTCCACTATAATCTAGATCGTTATGTTTTCTAGATTTTTTCGTTTGATATGCGGATAATAGATGAATTAAACTGAAAACTTGCACATATTCATAAAATCCACGCATAAAGTTGGACGCATTAAAAAAACGAGGAGGTACGCTGTAAATGCGTTTGCTTATTTTAGTTATGCGCAAAAATACAGTTGCAAAACTATAAATAGCGGATTTTTGTTACCAACTGTGTTTCGTTTTTATTTTAGCGCCGAAGAGATGATTTCAGATGATCTTGACTTGTCTTTTTATTGAAAAATAATTTCTATAGAATATATAACTACTTATACCATTTTGTATGTGTACATACCTACCAGTAATTAATAACTACAGTAAGTTCCCCCTCCTGGTACGGGAAAGAGTGGCACTTGGGCGTGTGTATGTATATATGTGTGTATTTATTACTCTGTCACACTAAAACGACCTGGCGGATTTGAATTAAATTGTGTACAGTCGAGTTCATAAGCATGTGAACAAAAATTTGATCAAAAATATTGCTCAGCTCTATTGTTAACGGCGTAGAAGCGTGTTCAGATATTTTCATATCACATTTTTGCTCACAATTTTATGAACTCGACTGTACCTACCTACCTACGTAACAGCTGGATTTCCAGAATATCGATTTAATGGTTGACTGGTATTTATTAAAAGGAAAAGGTTGTCTTTGCTTTATAGGTGTGTATAAATAATGTGTATGTATTTTACCTCAACAATTTGTCAATCATTTTTAGGGTTCCGTACAGTCAGCATCAAAAGTACATTTAGTCAGTATATTCGGGCACATAATAAACAAGCCTAAAGGTTCGCCTTTGTCGGACATGACATGGAGGACATCATCAAAAGTAGGTAGCTATACACTTTCGTACTTTGTCGATTTACAACCACGTACTAAACGCCATGCAAGATTGTCAATGTGTCAATGCGACAGAGTAAAGAGTGATCCGCTACTTTTGATGCTGACTGTACCTCAAAAGGAATAAACGGAACCCTTATAGAATCACTTTGTTGTCCGTCCATCCGTCCGTCCGTCCGTCGGTCAGTCAAGATCCTTTATCTCGGGAACGCGAGGAGATATCAAATTGAAATTAAAAACATATACTCAAATCTACAGTTCCTTGAAACTGTGGAAAAATCAAACTTCTAAGTTAACGTAAAAAAATACGGCCGTAAAAAATGTATATTTCGATACTCTCAAGCCTCTCAAGGGAATCATTTGCAGGGTATTTTTCGTCGACGTAGAGCTATGAAATTTGGATACCTAGGTACATATACATATACCTAGATATACCTACAAATTTGTACGGAACCCTCGGTGTGCGAGTCCGACTCGCACTTGGACGGTTCATAACAGTTAGCTTATTTTAACCTATTCTGATAATAATCCTATGGGAATAGGTAAAAAAAAAATTGGCACAGATCCTCCACATCAATGCACTGCCATATTTTAATGATTCACGCAAACGTGTAAAGATCTGTGGAACAAATAACCTAACAAGGATTCATCTAATTTTATTGTCCAGCGACTAAACTTCCTTCCATAAATTAACAATAAACATAACTTAGCCAGCTCCATTAAAGTTTAAATTAAATAATCTACATCTAGATGACGTGTTTGCTATACATCTCCATCGGCGTAACAGGCTGACCCAGTACGAACTAATTTCAGAGCAATAACAAGGGATCGTCGATTAGCGCCGCTACCTATCTCCGAGAGATGCTGTGTACGCACTGTGATGAATAACGTTGAAGTTTGATGAAGCGGAGCGCAGTGCGGACTACGTAAGTACGAAATCAGTTTCACTTGAAACAATTAATTTCATAGAAATTCGGTGGAAATACTTCCAAGCAACGAATTGATGTGAGATCAATCTGAGTCCGTGCGAATTCCACTTTTTTTGTGTCATAAGAGATGCGTAAAACAAAAATTATATGTATTACAACTACCTATAGTGTTTACTCGCGACTTTGCACGCGTAAATCATTAGATCCCGCAGTTTGAAATTCCGGGATTTTACTGAATTCCTATGGGAATTCCCAAAAAATATATCGTAGTCTTTACTGACATTGGATTTTAAACAACAGTGCCAAATTTTATGATTTTATCCCGATCTCGTCATTCCGTGGGAATATTGGGATAAAAAGTAGCGTATGTATTATTGAGGATGTTCATGCAGCTATCTTCATACCAAACGTCACACATTTAGACTAATATCTGGTAGCATGGTAAACGGTTGTGTTGCTCTGAGGATGAACTTTGGACGAGTTCTGGTTGTGTAGTGTGGTGGTGGTGATAGTTGGCTTAGTGTGATTTGTGCGTGTTCTTACAATGTAGAAGTGTGAAGCTGCATAAATATACATTTGTTGCATAGACCGGTGCTATCATAAGGTCGCGGGTGAGCAACTTATTGTTTTTAGTCTGATATGGACCTCCGCAAAGTAACGTATGATTCAATAAATTATTTTTTAAATATTATCTTAATTATTTACCTACGTTTTTATAGCCATGAAACGTAAGTTACCTTGACACTGCGATCAAAGTTGAATTTTGAAAGACGCCTCAGAAAACCGCCATAACTTTCCAACAGTGCGTGTCTGTAGTACTAAGTGAGTAACGGTGAGCAGACCAGGCTTGCAATTAACAAGATCTGGTCCAGAATGGGACGAGATATATACACAAATATAGTTAACTAGCGTTTACCTGCGGCTTCGCTCGCGGTAATAATTAAATCAGAAAATTATAATAACTTTTTTATTTAGCTTTCCCTGTTTGTTGTTTTTGCTGGGCCAAATCAAATGCAAGTTCATTTTAATTCACTTCCAATGGTCGAATTGAATTGTTATTGTAAGTTGGATGGCAATGCAAGTACAGTATACAAAACTACAGCCAGCAAAAGAAGCTTGGATTAAAAATGAATTATTTTTAACAGAAAGTTTTAATTGTACTTCCGCAATGACACTCCTATGAAAATTTCTATAAATTACATCGTGGTCTCTGCAATAAGGTTTAAGATTTTTCGATCCTACTCGATCCCGTGGAAAAATCATGATCAAAGCAGCCTGTGTCTTATTCCGAAGATCCAGCTACCACCGAATACCTCCCAAATCCATACTAATATTATAAATGCGAAAGTGTGTGTGTTTGTACGTTTGCCCGTCTTTCACGTCGAAATGGAGCGTCGAATCGACGTGATTTTTGGCATAGAGTAAGTTTATGGGCCAGAGAGTGACATAGGCTACTTTTTATCCTGGAAAAATGCACAGTTCCTGAGGACACAGTGCGCGATAACCGAATTCTGTGCGAAGCCGCAGGCAAACGCTAGTATGATCTAAATCCAACAGTCGTTTTAGGGTGAACGAATAAGAAAAAAACATAGACGCATGCTTGCACAAACATACACTCACAAACTTTCGCATTTTTAATATTAGTAGGATAAACTAAGTACCTATATTTATCCGCATGCGATGTGAGATCAAGTGATTCCAATTTAATCTCTAGCTGTTCAGGTTTTACCTTCGGGTTTAGCTCGGCACTAAGTACATGCCTATTTTTAATAAAGTATGTTATTAAATTAGCTCAGAGGGTGTATTTATGAATGGTAATTTAGTTTAAAGATGTACAGTCAAACAAATTGAATCATGACCCAGGGTGGAACCTTTGTGCTACTAATGTCATGTTGACATCTCATACTTTTGTCTAGGAAATCATAGTGAAATTGATTATTAAAAGGTTTAATTTTTTTATTTCAAGCAAAAAAAGATGCATTTTACAACATTCAAAAGGAGTCCTTAATCCTAAAATGAGGGTTCCACCATTTGTCATGGTTTAATTTGTTCGACTGTACAAAATATTTTAAAAATAGTCTGGAATATTTCTGTGGATGACCTGGTTACAACCGCGGGTTCGCCGGCTCGGGCATGCCGCTTCCAACAGAAGCAATTCAAGGTATATGGGGGAGGCCTATGTCCAACAATAGACTACTACAGCTGAATACCTAATAATGATAATGATTTCTGCAAATGGATGTTGGGCGAAATTTTCTAAACATAGGTACATTTATAGTTTGTCAAAAGTTTGCAAACGTTTGTATTAAGACGCTATACTGCGTGTGTACCACGTGCTAGGAATATCCCTGCGGGACAAGATAAGGAACGAGCACATTCGCCAACGAACCAAAGTTACCGACATCGATAGGAGAGTGGCACAACTTAAATGAAAATGGGCCAGTCACGTCTGCCGCGCGGGGGATGATAGATGGAGCCAGAAAACACTACACTGGAGACCCCGAACTGGAAGCCGAAACGTAGGAAGGCCACCAGCTAGATGGGCGGATGATATCCGTAAGACAGCAGGACCAACCTGGACCAGATTCGCCGCTTCTAGGTCAACATGGAAATCCATGGAAGAGGCATATGTCAAGCAGTGGACAAGTACATGCTGAGAAGAAGAAGAAGACTGCGTGTGTGTATATAACTAGTGGTATTTTTTTGCCTAATGACTGTTACCATTTAACCTATTGCCTGTTTCTGGTTTGAGGTTAACGTATGGGGCATTTTGTATACATACACTTCACGTAAAGTAAGACATTATAATGCATTGAAAAGTTAAAATAAATTATTAATTATTTTCAATTTAATTGGTCTTTTCGGACATTTCGTTTGCAATTTACACCTCCATAGTTTCAAAGCAGTTTAATATTCTACGATGCTTTTTAGAAAACTGCAAGTGCACTCACCGCAAATAATTACAATAATAAATCCATCGATTGTACAGATTTTGCATTCAAAAGACTGTATAAGAGGCGCCAGCCAGCACTTAATAGCGCTACGTGCTTTGTAGGGTCGTTATAAGCGTTTCACTGGGGTACAGATAGCTGATCTATTTTATTGCAATTTCTAATTTTGCTTTATACAATCTGAGTGAGGAATCTATGATAAACCCTTTGTCACACTTTCTAGCAAAAGTTTATTTTACTGTGGTGCAAGAATTATTTATATGGTGTCCAGTAAAGGATCATTGTACCTATAGTATTGCAGACCCATAAATGCGAAAGCTTGTGAGTCTAACAACTGGTAGCATGGTGTACGGTTGTGTCACTCTGAAGATGAGCTCTGGTTGAGTTCGAAACGCGTCAGTGTAGAGTGGTGGTGGTGATAGATGGGTTTGTGTGATTTGTGTGTGTTCTTACAGTGTGGAGGTGGAGGAACTGCATGAACACGCATATTTTGCATAAGCTTAGCTATCGTAAGGTCGCGGGTGAGCAAGGAAATTATTTTAGTTTCTTGTGAGGATGTTTTTAATATTTGAATAAAGTTTGGCTCACTGTTAACTTAGATTACCACACAGGTTAGTTTTGTTCCACATAAACACACAATTACATAGTGTCCACGGAAAAGCAAATACACAAATTGTTTGCAAATGAAGTGGCATAATAATTGCAAACAGCAGTTTAAGAGCAAAATTTCATCAAAAAAATGTATAAAATTACGTACGAACTAAAATTCCTTTTACTTTTTGAATTTCGTTTTTTAAACTATAGTTTTTTTTAAAGAAATAAAGTAGCAAAAGAGCACAAGGTTCACCAAACATCAGAAGATTGCCGACGCGTTGCCAACTTTCCAGTGTAAAGCGCTAAGAAAATATATCTTATTCGCCAGTAATATCACCGGCTATCTTAACTATACTCTACGCCGAAACAGTACCGCGCATACACTGACTGCTACTTGGCAGTCAGAGTTCTGTACAAGGTTCTACCACTTAGGTACTATATACCACATACATGTGTTTAACACCGATAGCGGTAATAATGGCGAGAGTCTCAACTAACGGGCAAAACGGGCTGTAATATCTTCACTACTTTGAAAAAATCGCGTATCTCAAATCAATACGTCAACAAAGTTGATCCTTAAAATAATATTCATAAAGTTCACTTAGAAAAAATAAAGATATTAGGTATTAGCATTTTTAAAAGTAATGATGATTTTAATTAGCATATCGTAATTGTAATTACCTAGTGCTAACACGTGGTATCGTCTCTTCGCTTAACGCAAAACATAACAGCTACTGTTAATTTGTAAAACTATAAAATTCATACGTGCGAAAGATATATGGAGTCTAGTAATTGTTTTACAACTACAGCAGAGACCGCCAACCTTGGTGGTGATTGAGGTTTTTGTTGGCGGACATTATTATTGGTTTACTTAACACATCGGAAACGGGAGTTGAAACGCTTCAGTACGTCAACCAGGCAAGATACTACAATATTCAGGAACGGTGTACGAGTATCTCAATACAGGTTTTTGAACTAACTCATAGAAAGGCCTTCCTCGCATAAAATTATCTGATATTAAAACAATATTTATTTTTTATAGGTCATTGTCATCGCAACCATTATGTAAGGCTGAAGCAGATTTATTCGGCAAATTTAACACTACAACACTAAGCTCTTGGTAACGCTACGTTTATAAATATCATATCCTACTATTCTTATCTTATTCTATTCTATCAGTAATATTATAAATGAGAAAGATTATGAAGATGTTTGGATGGTTTTTACTCAGTAACGCAATAAAATCTCGACGAATAAGGATGAAATTTGGCTAACAGTTTTTTTTTTAACATGGATCATTACATGGAATGCTTTTTATTCCGGAAAATTGAAAATTGTCTGCAGGAAAATTACAAACGACTTCTTCGTATGAAGTCGGGGCAACGCTTGTATTTATTATGCTTGTATTATTATTGTAGGTATATCGTAGACGTGGACACGAGATAATATATTATTCCATCATTTCAATCTCACAGCGTAAATATTAGACACAAAGGTTGGTCTCCACTGTACCAATACAGCGAGAGGTCGCGTCAGAGTGGAGACGAAAAAGTGATTTGGCAAAATTAACGACTTGCTTAATTTAGACTGGAATCCCGAGCCGAGTACTAGAGACATTGTAATGTATGACATAACTTCTTATTAAGAACAGACCTGACGCGTAGTGCTTAAAATTCTCTGTAACTATTATCACAACTGATTTAATGTAAAATAGTAAGGCTTTTGATCTTTCGTAGTTGCTGTTTAATAAAAATAATGAGGACCATAGAACTCACATATAGAGTAGGCTCACGATATTTTATGTGTGTTTAAACTTATGTCTCTTAAATCCTTTTTTTATGCACGATATGCTTGAATTTGACTACAATTACCTACGCCTGATGGAAAGTGAAAATATACCCTTAAAGCTTTTTAGTAAATGCTCATTTAATTTAGAAACCTAGAACTTTTGAAGATCGTCAGGTTTATAATGTGTGTAAACATGGCAGGTAGGTTAAAAATAAGTTAGTTGAATAAAGATACATTTTAAAAACGGTTATCAGATAACTTTGCCATAGGAACTTGTTCACGACACGCAATGCAAATATTACTCAATGCAGAAGATGGCCCTTACAAACAATGGTTCGCATACTCATTATCGTTAGATAGGACAGATAAAGTTTAGATAAGGATACCAGAAAATGGATCACGAGGTGAGCGACTGTTAGAAAACTTTCTGTTTAAAAGTTGGGCGTAAAAGTATGATTAAAAAAAATGTGATTTGAGTGAATTGTGCGTTAATTAGCGTGTTACATTGTAACCTATGGCGTGCATTGAGGGCAGACAGCGCCAGTGTTGCCTACCTGACTCTGAGAGGGTGGAGCGCTGCTTTATGCCCGGTTCACCATGCTTTGCTCTCATGGTTCACCTGCGGTGCTCGTTCGAACTTATGTAACTCGTTTGGATTTGTACCACGCAATGTATCGCTACTGGCACGACTTTACTGGAATAATGTGAACCGTGCAGTAGGCGCAAACTACCAGCTGCCTACCCTGAAATTAACCCACATCAATAAGGTAAAAACCCAGGTTAGACCTATAGTTAGGATGTAAATCGATCACTTGATTATAGAAGACACAGAGTACTTTGAGAGTTTTGAGAATCATACATACAAATCAATTTTTAAATCGTGCATGTCTAAATAAAGCTCTCTTTGTGATAGACAAGTTTAATTACTCGTACATAATCGTTTGCATGTCTTAATAATTATGACTGCTTCTTTATTAAATTTGAATGCAAAAGAGTTCCTTATGATGATTGCGCTAAATAACGAGTATTTAAATTTCTGTAATTAAAGGCAAAAAATATCTGTTAACGTAATTAACAAGCATTTCTGAATCGGATCGTTCAGTGGTGCTCGTCTCAGCATTACTCCATTTCAAATTCAGATTCGAAATGATATCAGAAGAGGGCAATGGAGTAAGTATATGCTCGGTTTCCATCACGTGCATAATCCAGCAGTAATTGAGCAGTGCTCTATTCCGTTTATTTAGGAAAACAATTGCAACTATAGCACTCCAGAGGCCGTATTGCCTAACTTTTCTGACGCTCGCAATCGCAATCAAATGACAGATTTCGCATACAAAAACTGTCATTTGATTGCGATCGCAGAAACGTTAGGCAAGGCGGCTTCAGGTCACTATTTCTAGTGTTAAATGATGTGATGAAGATCTTAACTATTTGATACAGCTCATTCAGCTTGCTGTGTTAAATAAAACATTCCTTCTCACATTGCTAAGTAACTTGAACATATTTGTACCAAAGGATACAATTAAACGGCTGCCCACTTGCTATGTTTGCGCAGTTATTAAGATCAAATGACGGCCAGAACCCGGACACGCGAGACATTGTTTATGTAATAAAAGTAAAGGAATTCGGGCAGGAAGATATAAAGCTACGGCGAGACTTCCTTGAAAGGAAAGATATTTGATACACTGTTTCTTTTCTCACCACGTACAGTCACCTGCATTAATATCTGCCAAAATTTTAAGCATGCTTTGTTGTATCAGATATTGGTGGTGGGTAATTTAAAATAAATCAAATAAAATCCCGTAACAAACATATCAGGTGTAAATAACTTTGAATCATTAAAAAGACTTCGTGGTTAAAATTTTGGAATTCTACATGTGTACATCCCGATCCCGTGGGAATAAAAAATAGTATGTCTTTATAAACCCTTTGGTAAATCGACACCAAATTTCATCAAAATCTATTTATCAATAAATTATCAATAAACACACATCTATACTAAACTTGTTTATCAGCATGCGAGATTTCAAATCTTTCATACATTCGCTTCATTTATTTACCCATTCATAGACACCAGAGAGCAGTGTAATAAATTAAAAGTTATAGTATATCATCGAAAACAAAAGCATGCAATCATAAACATTCCCACAATAATACGCTTGGATGTACTGAGACTAAACAGAATTTAAGGTTTGTAAATACTCATTTGATTCGTTAAACAATAAAGTCAGGCAGGCGACCCGCGGTATATTCAAAAGCCCTATGCTTGAATATAAACGCCCTTTTTTAATGACTTATTTTTGCACTCTCGTTTTTATTTTACGGTAAAAGAGCAGTAATACAAATTTCGTACGCCAAAAAACTATATTAAAAACCGTTAATAACGGTAAATATAAGTTTCCACAACTTGTGGAAAATTGTGGAGCTTTTGTAAAATACCTACGTTTTTCGGAATAGAAAAGTAAACATATTTTTGTATGTGGATGATTTATTAACTAAAAGCGCTGACATAAACATGTATATATGTCAATAGCCTCAGCGAAAGACATTTATAACAAGTATTAATACACAAAAATACAAGATGTAGATAAGTCTTCCATAGTTGTTTTCAATACAAGTTTTTTTGCTAACAATATTTGCATTGGCAGCCAACCCACATATGGAACTACAACAAATTCGAAGACAATTTTGACTACTGAAAGTAGTTTAAAAAATCGACTTCCAAAATTTGACTTAAACAAAATTATAACAACTACTTAGAACGGTAAATTAGCTAAAAGTCTGTGAAAAGTAACATGAACTAACAACTATTAAAAACAAGACAATGCGTAAACAAACAGGAACCTAAAAAGAAGGACCTAAAGATGAGAATCAACGTATTAATGTGTTCAAGAGAACCCTTACAAGATCAATCAATGTTTGGAATTTTCATAACTACCACCAATCAGTCAAAACCACCAAACCAACCACCACCAGGCAAAAACCAACCAACCAGTCAAAAACCAATGCCCAACCATTCGATCAATGAATTTTTGTCTCACTAGAAATAATTCTCGTTAACGCGTTTCGTACCATAAATATAATGGTTTAAAATCAACACCATTAATAACGCATAACCATAATTAAGTTCAGGGCATTACTTAATACATGACATTTCTCACGCTACACTACTAATTCAATAGCATTAAGTTCTATTACATAAATCTACACACTGTAAGTAAGTTTTCCACTAATGCTTGTTTGTCATACCAAGGAAGCTCAGGTTATTAAACTTCCCAAAGTAGATTACACATAGTTCATACTTTTTACTTATCAACATTCGCTATTCGCTACAATAGTCACTTCCTCTGGTTAATCGCAAAATTGGCAAATGTAATAATTATAATATACTTTATTATTTTAGTTTTATAGTTTGACAAAGAATTTATTAACCAACACACTCGCGATATTTTTTAACTTACTATATTTGTTATAAGAAGCTTTTTGTCCATTAACCAGATAGGTGGCAGGCTAGGTGCAGGTCTTTCTTAAGTGTGCCCTCTCCTAAAAAATGTACTTTACTTACAACACAATAAGCACAATATCAATTCCAAATGCGTTACGAATATTAAATACGAAACTAAGGTAAGTAAACCATTATGCGGTTCACTCAGCGATGTGGTGACCTCAACTCCACGTGGTGTCCATTTGCATTCTAATTGCGTTCATTCTTACGTTGCCTTTCTACTTGGTTCATGTTTTATCAATGAATGGTATCAGTAGCAATATTAGTACCTAACTGATTTATGAGTATACGGAATAGAAAAGAATAACGAATGATATCTGTTTTGAAGCGCAAGATCTAGGACTTTGAAGCTTAGATGCGAATTCAATATCTAAGATTAGTTAGATACGGACCCGTGATGAGTTCAATTTAAATTGAATTGAAGATCAAATTATGTTCTATAAATTGGAAGACAATCTAAATAATACTTTTTGTATTCAACAAATATTGAGATAGAAAATGCCATCATGGTTGTTATAACGACGATTTGTAATCTTTTTCCATCTTTATAGTTATCAACATAAGAACAACTTTTCTGGAAAACGAAATCAGTTTCAATATTGCATTTTTTTTTAAACGGTTGTAACAGATATATTTGGCTATTTAGATAGTAAGGATCAATTACCGTCAGAAGCCATTGAAATACTTATGAAGCCATTTTAATTTAGCGCTTGGCCTGGATAATGCCACAAACATTTTAAGGTATATTTACTGCCATTTTGTGGCAAAACCAAGAATTCAGCTCTAAAAGTCTTTCTTCGATTGGCAAATACATTTGTTCCACTAACAGGGTTTTGCTTGTCGGAAATGTTTTCTGTCATGTTCTCTGTAAATCTGCAAACATCCTTTCAGTTGTTGGATTGCAGTACATGAATGTTCTCAGTACCGCACACGGAAAACTAAAACATAAATAGGTACTGCAAAACCTTTACAGAAATTTATTTACTAAAGTGCCTTTAAGAATTTTACATTATATTTAATTGTGTATCTTTTATTATATAAGGGCTTAGGGCTGGCCTTTTCCTAGCTTTTTTTATAGCGAAGCATTATGAGCTTATGAGTCTTGGCCGCCAATTTCATATGAAATATTTTTGGTTGAATTCTTTGTCAGATATTCTTCCTAAATATTGTACTGAATAATGAGTACTAAATAATGAATAAATAAAAGTTTTTGGTAAAAAAAACATTTTTAATACGAGCTTTTTTTTGCTGACTGTACTTGTATTTTCACCCAAACTACATTTGCATACTTACCAAATTTCAAGTCCATGCCATTAACCGTTGAAGAGTTCCGTCCTGTGGAGACGATCCTGGCTGGACTACCAGGATGTCACTAAGTACTAGATTATTATATTGTCACGCAATTTACATAAATATACCAAATTTCAAGTCAATCCAATTACTGGAAGTTGGTCGATTTTAACTTGCAAGATTTTATTACAGACAGACAGACAGACAACGGGACAGGTGAAACTAAATAAAAGCTTGTAAAATTGCAACATGAATTGGAATACAGTAAAAATCGGATTTTTTATACACCTGTCAGACCAAAATTTCATACGAACAAATAGGCGGGTTGTAGCTGTTGTAAAGGACACGATTTACAAGAAATGTCTTCTTGGTAGATACTTGTGCTACGTTATTAGGTTACACAGACTATAATCCATGATGGTAGTTACAGTAAATTAAACACTCCGACTCTTTGAAGGGAAACGGCCTAACTGTCAACAAGAAAAATAAAACTTTCTCATTAATTTAAGAACAAATTACAGAATTAATTGCATTTGACGTCTTTGCAGAGATCCATGTCAATGAACTAAACGTAATTACCTTGCTAGGCAGTTACGTATGTGCGATGTACCTACACATTATTTTCATTCAAAAACCTCTCCATCTATGTACGAGTGTAGCTTAATCCTGAACTCTATACATATATAATATTTGATTACATATATTTGTTACGGGATTTAGACGACGATTACCTATCCTATGACATGACCACTACCTGTCGTGATCATAATGCATGCAACTGCGTCGAAATATCAGGAAATCTAGTCCCGTGACAAAAATATCTAAGTAATGTAATTAACAGTGCTACCAATACATTTTTTGAGCGAGTATTAAATTATACCCCGCTCAAAAAATTTACCTATTATTTTGTATATATTATTTTTTAAGTAATACAAAAAATATCTTCATCATCAGCCGGAAGACGTCCACTGCTGGACAAAAGCCTCCCCCTTAGAACGCCACAATGAACGACAACTCGCCACTTGCATCCACCGGTTTCCCGCCACTCTCACGATGTCGTCAAAAAATATATTATAATATTATTATTATGTCGTTGTTTAACAAGCGTTCTTGATTATTTAAGTGTTCTTGTTCCTTTTTCATCAGGTACATTATAATATTATTATGCTGTTGTTTAAGCGTTCTTGGTTATCTAATTCCTTTCCTTCTGTGTTTAATGTTTCTTTTTAACCATCTCAATAAAAGTCGACTTTTGATTCCACTTTAAAAAAGCTACTGTCAATATTTTTGCGCGAGAGAGATACTTTCCCATAAATGTAATAATATTTTATTCAAAAAAATGTTGAACCATTTTCACTCTTATTTTTACGATGAACGCTGTTTGTTATCTGTGTAAATTGATTAGTAATGACACAGATTAATTAATAGTTGTGTATGAGTTACTTTATAGATTTGATTTCTTCGCGCGTTCATGAACAAAGTTCAAATACAAAATGTACCTACTTTGACACATTTTACCACTTTATCAAGTGTTGAACTTGCTTGTGCAATACTCGAGATGGGCTTTAAGTGAGAAGCGAATTATTATATTTCATATCTATACAACGTGTCTCTACCTTCTGGACAAAGACTGAAATCCTGAGTAGAATTTCTTATCATGAATGTACTTATAATGTAAACTATTTGATTAGACAAATGAAAAAAAAACTTGAAATAAAATTAATTTATGTTCTGAATTATTAAATTGTAGGTAAATCGGTAATTTCTCCATTTTTAGGGTTCCGTAGCCAAATGGCAAAAAACGGAACCCTTATGGATTTGTCATGTCTGTCTGTCTGTCTGTCCGTCCGTATGTCACAGCCACTTTTTTCCGAAAATATAAGAACTATTACTATTGAAACTGGTAAGTAGATGTATTCTGTGAACCGCATTAAGATTTTCACACAAAAATATAAAAAAAAAAACAATAAACTTTGGGGGTTCCCCATACTTAGAACTGAAACTCAAAAATTTTTCTTCATCAAACCTATACTGTGGGTGGGGTATTTATGGATAGGGTTCAAAATTATACAATACAATAAAATACAATTACTCTTTATTGTACACCAGAAATAGTAAGCGATACAGAAAACAGGTACACAGAGTTTTTTGTATTATATTGAGGTTTCTAATATATATTTTTTCTAAACTGAATAGTTTGCGCGAGAGACACTTCCAAAGTGGTAAAATGTGTGCCCCCCCCCTGCAACTTCTACAACAAGAGAATGATAAAACTAAAAAAATATGTGATGTAGGTACCTACCTACTCATTACCATGCAAACTTCCACCGAAAATTGGTTTGAACGAGATCTATTAAGTAGTTTTTTTAATACGTCATAAATCGTAAACCGCAATTTACCTTTCATTCAATCACCTCAAATATAAAAAAATGTGTACTGAACGTACTGTGGCATTTCGTATGGGGCTTCATACAAAGGTTGGAAATGCCCTAGTCAACACGTTCTATTCATTTTTATTTGAGAAACTAGCTAGGTTATCTAGCGCTATTCCTTTGGGAACTGTGGATAAAAAGTAGCCTATGTTACTCTTTGGCCCGTAAACTATCTCTACGCCAAAAAACACGTCGATCCGTCGCTCCGTTTCAACGTGAAGGACAGAACACACACACACACATTCGTATGGATAAGATTTAACAGACGAACTTTTTTTTGGAATCTAGATAATTGCTCGGTCAGTAAGATTGAATTTGTACTTGACTAAAATTATACAATGTAGTACCTAAACAACAAGGTTTCAACCCGGCCAGTCGCCAACATTATCGCGTCAGCTCCTCGTTTGGCCCAAACCGTCAGCCTACTCGAACCCATTCACAGTCAAGTCTGACAACAATCAATCATAGCTTAGTATTCTTATCCGTCTTGTTTATTAAGTTAAGCGGATTACTCTGCTAATTACTTACACTTGGGAACAACCAAGCACGTGTCAAGTAACCGTTACAAAGTGGAACGTAAGCTTTAAGAACCGGTACGAAGCAGTCTAGGCGTAGTGTATAATCCTTTCTATCTTATTTTCTTCGTAAAGTTCGTATTTGTTACTTTATTCACAGTAAGCCTCAGTACCCATCATGACAGCGTAGGGAAGGTCGCACCGAGAAATTAATAATCGATAGGTATAGAGGCATTCATTGCGTTCAGGCATTCATTGTGGCGTTCTAAGGGGTGGGGGGGGGGCTTTGTTCAGCAGTGGACGTCTTCCGGCTGATGATGATGATGAGGTATAGAGTGGTTATATTACCTAAGATAATTTGATGGTAGGGGTTATACTTCAAACCTAGCCTAGTGTGGTACACTTCAAACTCGTGATTAGACATATTTTGACACTAAATAATAAAGTTCCATATTAATGAATAGTACTTGGGCGACCGAGCTTTGCTCGGGCTAAAACTCGATAATATGCGTTTTCCCAGAGATAAAACCAAGCTAGATCGATTTGTCATCCCCACAAACCTCCACATCATCATCATCATCATCATCATCATCAAACTTGGCCCCTGTACTATCGATTGTACGTGGGAATATCAGGATAAATAACCTAACCATAAAAAAAAACATTTGCGTACCGAATTTCAAGTCGATGCCATTAACCGTCGAAGAGTTCCGTCCTGCGGAGACGATTCTGGCCGGACTACCAGGATGTCACTACTAGATCATTGTATTGTCACGCAATTCACATAAGTATTCCAAATTTCAAGTCAATCTGACTACTGGAAGTTGGTCAAATTTAACTTGCAAGATTTCATTACAGACAGACCGACAACCGAACGGACAGGTGAAACTAAATAAAAGCTTGTAAAAAGACTGCGCTTTTCCAAAAATCCTATCTAAAGAAATACATTACTAAGGGGCTGTTTCACCACCCATTGATTAATTTTAACTGTCGGATAACTGTGATGCCGTCTCCGAATCTCCGTTCCATATAAATTTTCATCCCCTATTTCATCCCCTCGCAGGTAAAATTTTCAAAAACGCTAGAACAAATATCTAAAGTGCCCAAATGCAAAGTTTCATAAAGTACAATCGATTTATATTCGACAATGACGGCCTTCATATAAACTTTCATCCCCTATTTCACCCTCACTCAGGAAGAATTTTAAAAAACGCGTGAACAAATATCTATTTATCTCTTATCACGTGCCCAAATGCCAAGTTTCACAAAGAACCATCGATTTTTCTTCGACAAGGACGATCTTTATATATAAACTTTCATCCCCTATTTCACCCTTACACAGGAAGAATTTTAAAAAACGCGCGAACAAATGTCTATTTATCTCTTAATCACGTGTCGAAATGGCAAGTTTAATAAGGACCCATCGATTTATCTTCGATAATGACGACCTTCCATATGAATTTTCATCCCTATTTCATCCCCTCACAGGTCGAATTTTCAAAAAAGCTCTTACAAATACCGACTTATTTTTTATTAAGTTCCTAAATGCCAAGTTTCATGGTTTTATCTTCGACAGCGACAAACTTCCACCATATAAACTTTCATCCCCTATTTCAACCCCTTAAAGCCTCTTTTTCGCGATAAAAGATAGCCTATGTTCTTTCCCAAGGTCTATTCTATCTCTGTACCAAATTTCATCCAAATCGGTTCAGCGGTTTTGGCGTGAAAGCGTAACAGACAGACAGACAGACAGACAGACAGACAGACAGACAGACAGACAGACAGACAGAGTTACTTTCGCATTTATAATATTAAGTATGGATAAGTGGGATATTTTGTTTACTCAGGAATCCACCCAATTCAATTCCGTTGGTAATACAATTTCTCAGTATAATTGTTACGTATACAGATCTTACCAGATCAATTATCTTAATGGGAAGCTGGGAACAGGCTAAGCCACTGATTACATTCCCAACTGATGGTGTTACATAATTAAATGTCGGCTATGAATCTTATTGCCAATTTATAGCGTAAATAAGTAATGTACGATAAGGACGATGGCGAGTTAGTGAGCGTTATAACTCTAACAGTTTATTTTGTGGAGGTTGTAATGGGTGGAACAAACATAAAGGTGTATTATCAGATAGGTGTTAAGTATATTTAAGCGCTTTTCTTGAATCTATTGTTAGAAACTTACCTACATTATTTTGAAAAACTTAAGATTTTACATTAACCTTCTGTTTCACCACCCATTGATTAATTTTAACTGAAGAATAAATGTGATGCCGTCTCGGTTTGTTTTTTGTTCGAATAGACGGAGACGGCATCACAGTTATCCGACAGTTAAAATTAATCAATGGGTGGTGAAACAGAAGGTTAATGTAAAATCTTAAGTTTTTCAAAATAATGTAGGTAAGTTTCTAACAATAGATTCAAGAAAAGCGCTTAAATATACTTAACACCTATCTGATAATACACCTTTATGTTTGTTCCACCCATTACAACCTCCACAAAATAAACTGTTAGAGTTATAACGCTCACTAACTCGCCATCGTCCTTATCGTACATTACTTATTTACGCTATAAATTGGCAATAAGATTCATAGCCGACATTTAATTATGTAACACCATCAGTTGGGAATGTAATCAGTGGCTTAGCCTGTTCCCAGCTTCCCATTAAGATAATTGATCTGGTAAGATCTGTATACGTAACAATTATACTGAGAAATTGTATTACCAACGGAATTGAATTGGGTGGATTCCTGAGTAAACAAAATATCCCACTTATCCATACTTAATATTATAATGCGAAAGTAACTCTGTCTGTCTGTCTGTCTGTCTGTCTGTCTGTCTGTCTGTCTGTCTGTCTGTCTGTTACGCTTTCACGCCAAAACCGCTGAACCGATTTGGATGAAATTTGGTACAGAGAAAGAATAGACCTTGGGAAAGAACATAGGCTATCTTTTATCGCGAAAAAGAGGCTTTAAGGGTTGAAATAGGGGATGAAAGTTTATATGGTGGAAGTTTGTCGCTGTCGAAGATAAAACCATGAAACTTGGCATTTAGGAACTTAATAAAAAATAAGTCGGTATTTGTAAGAGCTTTTTTGAAAATTCGACCTGTGAGGGGATGAAATAGGGGATGAAAGTTCATATGGAAGGTCGTCATTATCGAAGATAAATCGATGGGTCTTTATTAAACTTGCCATTTCGGCACGTGATTAAGAGATAAATAGACATTTGTTCGCGCGTTTTTTTAAATTCTTCCTGTGTGGGGGTGAAATAGGGGATGAAAGTTTATATATAAAGATCGTCATTGTCGAAGATAAATCGATGGTTCTTTGTGAAACTTGGCATTTGGGCACGTGATAAGAGATAAATAGATATTTGTTCGCGCGTTTTTTAAAATTCTTCCTGAGTGAGGGTGAAATAGGGGATGAAAGTTTATATGAAGGTCGTCATTGTCGAATATAAATCGATTGTACTTTATGAAACTTTGCATTTGGGCACTTTAGATATTTGTTCTAGCGTTTTTGAAAATTTTACCTGCGAGGGGATGAAATAGGGGATGAAAATTTATATGGAACGTCGTCATTATCACAGATAAATCGATGAATCTTTGTGTTTAGGTATTCGATAAGAACAAAAAAAACTGGTTAAATTCGACTCAGACTCGCGCATCAAGGGTACGTAGGTATTTATGAATGAATATCCAGCGTTAGGAAAAAAAATTGCTAATTGAGCTACCTTTATACAAAATTCCAAGTTTCTAGGACAGCCGGAAGTACCCTAAACCTTTTTCTGTTAAGGCGATTTGTATGGAAACACCTTTTTAATGACTGTAGCTTTTGATTGCATTAACTTAGAAGTTCGATTTTTTCACAGCTTCCGGGACTATTGACCTGAGTTTAGGGTTTTAATTTCAACTCGATACATACTCCGCGCGTTTACGGGATAAAGGGTCTAAGGGTTCCATTTTTTTCCTTTTGAGGTACGGAACCCTAAAAAACATTTGTTCTGACTCTTTTCACATTTCGACATTTTTCATACTTGAAAATATGGGGATGAAAGTTCTTAAGGAATTCCAAACAAATTTACTATAAGTATACTTATCGGAAAAATGTGTAGCTATGCTTAGTAAGAATGACGTCTCAATTATAATCCTACCCTCCTAACTTACAATAAAGGACGTAAGATGTCAAGAGTTGACTATGAAGAATTAGTCCTTTTGTGTTGGCAGGGTAGAATACACGTCGTATTGCTAAAATATGGCTACCCGCAAAATATTTATGTAAAATAGAACAAAAAAAATAGTTTAGATATAAAGCAATGTATTAAAATAGCTTATTTTCAGTAAACCGTAGAGGTTTCTATGTGCTATTATTGGCAGAATAGGTACCCTAAATAAATTAAACACTTTCCAAAAGTTACTATTCCACGCGGACGAATTTGCGGGAAAAAGCTAGTATTATTATAAATGCGAAATGCGAGCGCAATCAGCGGTATCGGCAATTTTTGCAAAAATTTAGATTTTCTTTTACAAATATACGATTTTACTCGCAAATATGATGAAAAACATTGTATGTCGCACGGGCGGTACTAGAATTATGAACATCGACTCATTAAAGCCCTCAGTCTTCGACTTCGGGCTTCTAATAGACTCTCGTTCGTAATTCCTTATTTACCGCCCTTAAGACACTATTCTTTATTTGTTTGTTTGGGTTAAATCTTGGAAGCTAAATTTGACCCACTTTCAGTGCTCCGATTGATTGAAATTTGGCATACTTATGTAAATTTGGTGACAATAATCTGGTGGTGACATCTCATGAACTCCTCAATGGTTAATAGTACTGACTTGAAATTTGGTACGGATATGTAGTTTAGGACATCAGTGAGTTTAGGTGACAATACAAGTACAGTCAACAAAAAGTACAGTCAGCAAAAAAAGCTTGTACTTATTAAAAATAAAAAAAACTTACTATCACGGAAAATTGCATAGTTCCCGCGGGATCGGACGGAGTCGTATAGCTAGTTATGCTAAGTCATTTAGTTAGATTATTAGAAAATATTGGGCATTGTATTTTTTTTGTCGATCATACATAAAATTACCAAAGATGAAGTGCATCAAAGTTCGGGAGGGGCCGGTGACGTCACTATGTGCTAAAAAGTGTCACTTGGCATGACGTCTCGCGGTACTTATAGCTAAGCTATATCTTCATATTTTTTGATGATTTAAGCATAAACAACTATAAAACAACCTACACAAGGGAAGAAATTAAATAAAAATAAACGACATAGAGAGCTGTGAGGGCTGTTAGCTTTAGAGTCGCTGTGGTTCGGTAAAAAGGGCTAAATTTCGACAGCAGCCCAAAATGATGTATACCTAAACTAAAAAAAAAGGCAAATGTCACTCAAAGCCCAATGTATATACGCCAGGGCTTCCAACGGATATTATATTGCTTGAAGTTCCCATGTGAGATTGAAGAGAAGAGCTGCAGCAGAATCAAAACAACATGACAAAATTTATTAAATTTTACACATTGATTTACTATCAGACTTTTACGATCAGACTATATCTGACATTGTCCAATTCAAAGTGATATCGTAATGGGCGCAAATCAATTTGTTTCTCACTCTTACACTGCACGGAATGCGGGTTAGAGTGAGATAAGTAATGTCACTTCGACGGTATCGAATAGGCCCTGTAATTAGTTATAGGTCAATTTGGTACTGTTGATTTTATGACTTTTGTGATTATACTTTGTAATTAGAGCACAGACGTCTTTATGAATGGACGCTTGCATTTTGACATTTTGTTTGATTAGTATTAATCTATATTAGATAACATTTATGGTTTCATATTATGTAAGTATACATTTTGAAAATTAACCATTCGGAAATATTGTACATATGTACATATCTGCATTTGTCAATTTTAAAAATGTAGGTAGGTATCATATCAAAGGCGTGACTATAATTTTGTGGGTACTAAAAATTCTGTTCAAAAAAATGTCCATGGGTGTTCAGTTAGGTAACCCAACCAAACTACCTATAATTATGTTGAAAAATATTCCGGATTATTTCACCCACACCTTGTATAAATTAAGCACAGCGTTCACACCATCAGAAAAGCAGATTTGTACTAAATATTCCTCATCATCAGCTGGGAACAGGCCACCTCTCAGAATGAGAGGGCTTGGGCCGTAGTCTCATGCGGGCCCAGTGCGGATTGGGAACTTCACACACACCATTGAATTGCTTCGCTGGTTTGTGTTCCTCAAGATGTTTTCCTTCACCATAAAGCCTATCCTATCCCACATTCCTATCTTTCCAACCCACAACAACATCCCTATCCCGCTAATAACATTTCTATCTTATGACTGCTGATAAAAAATATGTTCATTTATGTATGCTCTAAAAATTAGGGTTTTGAGCTGTCATTGATCATTCATCATTACCTCTTATACGTCTTTTTCTAGAATTTCTAACTAAATAAAGCGCAAAATATGTACACGAGACTCTGGTATTGTTCTTTGACGAAAACAGCCATATTAAAAAAAAGTGCGAGTCTGACTTGCGCACCGAGGATTCCGTACAAATTTGTATGTAAATAGACCGTTTATGGAGTCTCGAGGATTTTTCACGTTTTATCCTATTGTTTTCCCTCTAAAATATAAAATAGAAAATATTTAACACAATATCTAAAATATAGGCATAGCGCATGCTTAGTAATAAACGGGCCTAACTCAAAATTGGCGAAAAATTAGTTATTGTACTAAAACGGCTTATATCTGAGAGCACTATCGGCTCTCTTTCTTAAACCAGCCTAAATCGGGTATTATAAAGAGATAGCACGACTTGGTGCGTTTTACTTTTAACAAAATTGCAAATTTTATTTGGTGCTAAAGCAGCTAACTTCAGTCATGTTCCGACTTACTTGCGAGCAAGAAGTTGGCTTTCGTGAGCCATTTGAAGATAGATCGTTATTGCAAGAAGGAAAACATGAGTATTTTGAATAACTTTTAAGCAAATAAAAGCATATTTGGATTTACTTCTTTTTAGCACAAAAATCAAACGCAAAATGAAGTGATATAATTCGGATTGCCTCGTTTTATTAAAAATAATCCTTGAATACTTGGTGTTGTATTAGACTTGCATCATTTATTATTTTTATTATTTCGCTACATTTTGTAATAAAGTGATATATGAATGCAATGTTTTTTTTAAACCTTAGCAATATTATTAAATATATAAAAACAAATTGGTTTATAAGAAAAAACTGCAAGTAGACATTATATACAACGTTAGGAATTATAAAAAACATAGTAATCAAAATTAAATCCTACCAAAGAATTCAACGGAAACGAGAAGTGCTAATTACTTAAACTTTAAACTCGATTTGCCAAAATTTACGATTTTTGAGTTAAGACCGTTTATTACTAAGCATGGGTAAGTATTATAGGTGTTAATTTCAACTTGATACCTCGACGCGTTCGCGAGGAAAAGGTCTTGACCGACAGACGGACAGACAGACGGATAACAAAGTGATCCACCATGATAAGGGCTCCGTTTTTCCTTTTTTAGGTACGGAACCCTAAAAAATTAAAACAGAATCACCTGTCAAATGAAAAGCATACACCAAACCGCGCGGGACATGCGCACGAGTGCAGGTATTTGTGAATGGAATCGAAAATTTGGAATGCATCGATCGGGAATCGTAAAGTGTGAATACATGTGTCCCAGTTCGGTGGGCGGTGACCCGGCGCGTCGCGCCCGTGTTGCGACAACATCCACAATGTGTCTTTGTCAACTTTGCCATTACCTATAGTAATTATGTTACCTGTGACTGTGACTTTAATGTTGAAGGACTGTTGGTATGTAATGCTCTAAAATTCAACTTTTGATTTCAATTAAGTATTGGCCGTTACTGAGGATGTGGCTAAGTTTTCTGTTCGGAATTAAGTCTAAAGAACAAAGTCGTGAGTATCAAACATAACCAAAAACCAGAGTCGGTAAAATTCATGAAAGCACCTTTGAACATGAAATTACCGTCTGACTCACTCATATTTAATGAAAGAAAACCATTAACTCACGTTTTAAATCAAATTTGGCTCGAAGTTCTTTCCGTCGTCGCGCGAGCAGAGCGGTGGCGCGCGTGTTACAGCAGCCACTGAGTCGGGTTGGTCCAAGAATAAGGGCTACGAAACATGTCGAGCTAAACTCGATTTAAGACGTGAGGAATCGGTTTCATTTCATTAAATATCGTGAAAGCACCAATGAACAGTCACTCCAAAGATGCAATAGGTACAATACAATTCTTTATTGAGTACCACAAATCAGTACAATAAGTTAAAATACAAAGACAAACTGCAGGGTAGACAATAGGCGGTCTTATCGCTTAAAAGTGATATCTTCCAGACAACCAAGACAGTTTTATACATAACAGGAAAGCCCGTTATTTTAACAGCCCAACATTGGGACTATATACAAAACTATGCAGAAACATTAAACCCGTTAGGAAAGGTATGTCAATGAAGCGGATATTTATTTCAGGCGTCTTCACGGTTATTAGTCGCGTCACTCCGCCGAGATGCGCGGGAGCAGACCACCTAATTAAATTTTACGCAACTTTGGGCACGGTATTGAAGAATTTAAGTATAGTATGCATATTGCTTGTGTTACAGATATGTAATTTTCTACAAGCGTTTCAACAGCTATCAGTTTTTTCCCGCATATATTGAAGAAATGAAAGACTACGGTCGTACGAGCAAGAAATTTTAAATAATTGTAAATGTACCGCATGCTGAGGGACCGAAAAACAAACAAGTGGCTTAGGGAGCAAAGTGGTGTCGCAGACGCTGTTCATCGAATAGCTACCCTGAAGTGGCAATGGGCGGGCCAAAGCACGACTCGTGGTGCAGGAAGACCTTGGAGTGGAGACCCTGGGGCGCGACACGCCCGAGAGGACGTCCGCAGATGAGATGGAAGGATGACATCAAGAGAATAGCTGGGTCAAACTGGATGCAGGTAGCACAGAGCAGAGAAAAGTGGAGAAAGCTGATGGAGGCCTACACTAAAATGGTAGAAAATGGCTAAGAAGACTACCTGACTCATTTCTTCAGTAGAAGCGACAGCAAACTGATAGCATTTGAAACGTTTGTAGAACTACAAGCAAGATAACAGTGGAGAATAAAATGCACCGATACGGACTGTATAGTGCAGGTTCTTAAACTTCTGAACAAAAATTTGGTCAAAAATATGTGAACACGACTGACTCTATTTTGTTAACGGCGTAGAAGCTTGCGTGCTCGGATATTTTTGTTTGAATTTTTGCTCAGAAGCTTAAAAACTCAGCTGTAATGTACAGGCCTCGTCTGAAAACTCAAAGCCCTCATTACCCCTCTATACACTCAGCAGTAAAAATTGCAACGAGAAACCAAAAAAAGCACTAACAAGTTAAAACCGTATTCATCTTCGCTCGTTCCAAATTAATCTACGACACTCATAACTTTCATACTTATTCTACTTTAGAGCTGTCGAAAAATCTACGAAGACGTATGCTAGTAAAGATCGATGACACTGCAGCCGGCGTGGTACAATGAATTTGTCGCGCCAGTTACGCGGCCAGGAGGTCTGGCGCATGCATTATGCACTAGAGGAGATTGGGGCCACGTTGGATGGAAAAAAATCCGATTTTTTGTAGTACACCCCAGGCCAAAAATATGAAAACAAAGTTGTTTTTCTTAATATTTTAATGTTCCCATTATTATTACCTATTGTGTATTGGTAACGCAAAACTTACTATAAGCAGCCTCAAAAGTTTAAAACTACACCCAAATTCAAATTCAAAAACATGTTTTTGTAAGAATACAGAAAATGATCTTAATGATCAAAGTATTAAAACATCCGTAAGTATATATATTATTGATATATTGTAAAAGACAGACTAAAAAAAAATTGAGAAAAGTTACAAATAGACGTTTTTAATTGGCCTTTCTATGAAATGTTTATTAAAGAGAATTTTAGTTATTTACTTTTAAAATGTTCTATTATATTTTTTACTCGTTTGTTTTCGGATCACAAATAAAATAAAATCACAGTTTTTTACTGTCACATAAGCTTGTTGCCATACTTTTGGCCTGAGGTGTACCTAACCTTTTGCACAGATCACGGCTATTGCAATGTGGTCGATAAATCATCATCATCCTCATCCCAGCCTATATACGTCCCACTGCTGGGCACAGGCCTCCTCTCAGAAAAAGAGGGCATGGGACGTAGGTCCCACGCGGGCCCAGTACGGTCGATACATCGAGGTAATTAATTTTAACAATAAATATGTATAGTAGTCGTGATTAAGTCCACAAATATTTTTATGAGTGAGAATCGTGAAAGTTTAAAACACAATTCATCAATCGCCTTGTGTTGCAGTTTTTAATACTTAATCAATTTCACTATTATTTCCTTGATAAAAATATGGTATGTCAACATAACATTTACACAAAACACAAAGATTCCACCCTGGTACATGATTCAGTTCATTCCACTGTACATAAGTTTTGATGATCCACTGTACCCGCTCCTCCCTAACGCCAATCCGTCACGTTATAAAATGTAGGAAAGGAACGAATCTAACACAATGAATGTTTGTTCACTAATTTAGGTTAAACTTGAACTTCGTTCGGTTAAGTTACCTTACTCGTTATGAATTATCGCACAATTAGACGCTAGTTACCTCATTGCAAACCGGCTTTAAGCAAAGATTTGATCATTACAATTCATACATTGATCGATAATGGTGGTACATGGAAATTTGTTTGTTTTTCTTTGACAACTGAGTGTTGGCAACCCCAACAATATTTTGTATGTTGGCACAACGGCCATCTTTTTTTCCTTCTTCGAATAAACGCAGTGAGTGACATTGGTGCATTTTTATAAAAGTACAAATCCTTCAGAAATAAGATATTATACCAGCCTCTACCAAAGCTAAATCGAACATGGTCCTTCAAACCTACAAAAACAATATTCTGAAGTGATTCGAAAGCATCTATTCACCAAGCCCCGCGTGCAGTATAGTGTGCCGTTACAATACAAACGCCAAACGCCACGCCACGCCGCGTCGAGCCGAGCACTTGCGTTACATCCATCCAGCCCCGAGGGCAAGTAAAACGTGCTGGTTTTATTGGAAAAACCATTACTTACATCGCGTGTGAAATAGCGCCGTTTTCCATTCAGAAACACGCCACGCCACGCCGCGTCGAGCAAAATTACGTTGCAGCCCCGCGTGCAAGTACAAAGCGCTGGTTTCCATTCAGAAGCAAGAAACAGGCCACGCCGCGTCGAGCTAATTACATTCCAGCCCCGCGTGCAAGTACAAAGCCCTGTTTTCCATTAAAAAATAATAATAATCACGCCACGCCGCGTCGAGCAAATTACGTTCCAGCCCCGCGTGCAAGTACTTAAGACGTGCTATTTTCACAACAAACACGCTACGCCGCGTCGAGCATTCCAAGTTCCCAACGTGATTGCAAAAAACACGTGTGCAGTATATACCGTGGGTTGTTTTCAGAGAAAAGCACACAACGTCGCGTCACAGCGTAAGAAGTCGATAATTTCACTTCCAACAAACGCGTGTACAATACAGTGCGTGTCGTGTGCTGTTTTCGTGAAGAGAAAATAGAAGAAAGGCACACCACGCCGTGTCAATCGTTCATATTAATTGCAACCAAACAAAGCCGCGTACAGTACAATCTACGAAAGGCTCATTCTACCTTTAATCCTACCTACGTGCTCGTGCAGTTACTGTCTCTAGAAAAAGCTTTAATCAAACGCCGCGTCGAGTGTCCAGCGTGCGCGTGCAGTTCAGAAGCAGGCAGCGAATTTTCCCTCCGCGACACACTGAAGTCATGCAGTCGACAGAAGATCCTGAAGCAAGAAAGGCCGACCTGGTTGCGAAGCGCGGTTATATAAAGGCTTCGCTCACGAAATTGATCAAGAGTCTACAAGAGTCGACATCGGAGCTCAGCCGCCAAAACCTTCTTGTGAAGCAGGAGCGGCTGACATCCTTGTTCAGCAAGTACGAGGAGCTCTGCATGGAGATTTTAGACGAGGACGGCGACGAGTACGAAGAGGCCTACATGCGAGCGCTAGTGATGTTGCGGGAACTGACAGTGCAGCCATCCGCTGCGCCTGCCGGCGCAGTCGCCACAGCTAGGGACACTCCTGCCTCGACTTCGAGTAAAAATGGTAAAACCAAGCTTCCTACCATAACCATTCCTACATTTACTGGGAAATGTCACGAGTATAAGACATTCATAGGTTTGTTTGAGTCTCTAATTCATAATGATTCATCTTTAGAAGACATTCAAAAGTTGTATTATCTCAGAAACTATCTCGCAGATGAGCCCTATGCTCTTATAAAAAATTTGCCTTTAGTAAGTGAAAGTTATAGTGAGTCACTTACTATATTAAAAGATAGGTATGACAATAAATTCAGAATAACTAATGAGCATATAAATAATTTGTTGGAATTGCAATGTATAACTAAATCTACTTCAACAAACATAAGAAATTTTGTGTGCAATGCAAAGCAAGAACTAGCTGCTATTAAGAATTTAAACCAATCTGTTGACACATGGGATCCTGTCCTCTTGTGTATTCTAACAAAAAAGCTTGATTCATACACCAATAAAGAGTACCAACTCAGTCGTCAAGATGACAAGGAACCCACGTTGAAGCAACTGTTCGATTTCCTAGACAAGCGGGCTCTAGCGCTAGAGAATGCAGAGCCTGCAGCCCGCGCGCCTATGCAGCAGCGTTTAGAACCAACTCATCGCTTCGAGCAGCAGCGCTTCGAGCAACAGAACAAAAAGAAAACTGCTCATCCTTCTGCCTCCAACATAGCAGCAAGCACCACTTCTTGCCTATTCTGTAAGTGTGAACACAAGCTTTTTAGTTGTCCAAAGTTCAAACTATTGCCTGCTGACGAACGTATAGCGTTCGCAGCCAACAACAATTTATGTAATATTTGTTTGAATAAACATAACCAAAAGTGTCGATATCACTTCAAGTGCATTATATGTAAAGGCAAGCACAACACTATGCTACATGCAGAAACTGCTGAGCCCCCTGTAACTATGATGTCTAAAGTTTCCTCCACACAGGTTCTCTTACCAACGGTTCGGGTCAAATTGGTCACTAACAACGGCACTGAAGTACTAGTCAAAGCACTGCTGGACAGTGGCTCGCAGACTTCTTTTGCTACAGCAGAACTAGTGAGGCTCCTTGATTTAAAACCAAAGACTGTGAATACAGGTATCATAGGTATAGGCAATGCACATAGCACAATGAATAAATGTGTCCAACTTGAAGTACACTCATTGGTGTCACAATACAAATTACCCATCACATGCTATGTTTTGGATCAAATAACTTCAAAACTCCCACAACAGCGCTTCAGCAGGGAGAATATTTCCATGCCGACTAACATCAAGCTTGCTGATGCAGACTTTGATGTGCCAAGCAATATACATATATTAATGGCTGCCGATGTGTTTTTCCAGGTGTTGCTGCCTCAGGCTGAAGGAGCCTCTCCTCAGCCAGCAGCAGCCAGCAGCCATCAACCAGCACAGCAGTCAGCAGAGCAACCAGCACATGCGAACAACCACAAGCTATGCTTTTTGAACACCCGCTTTGGTTATGTAATAGCAGGTACTTTACCAAATCAGTGTCACTCACAACAAAATAATCAAATAACTTTATTTTGTCGACAATGTGACTCAGATATCAATGACACTGTTTCTAAATTCTGGAAAACCGAAAGTGTGCCTGAAATCTTCCCAGAAAAAAGTTCTGAATTTGATCAAAGTGAACAAATTTTTCAAGAGTCTGTGATCTTAAAGGATAAAAAATTTCAAGTAGCTCTGCCATTGAAAGTGCAATTAAGTCAGGTTAACGAAACAATAGGTGACTCATTTAACCAAGCTCTTCAAAGATTTTTGAATTTGGAAAAAAGATTTAAAAAGGAACCTCAACTATTTGAACAATACAAGGAGTTTATTCATCAGTATGTGGCACTAGGCCATGGTTCAGTCATAAACATCGATAAATATGACCTCACTAAAGACCCTGTTTTTTTCTTACCACACCATGCTGTGATAAGACTTGATAAAAAGACAACTAAGTGTAGAGTAGTATTTGATGCATCAATGCACACACGACTGAGACGCTCGCTTAATGACATTTTATTAAATGGTAGCGTTACACAAAAAGAACTACTCGACATACTTTTGCAATTCCGTATAGGCAGCTATGTCTTCAGTACGGACTTGAAAAATATGTTTCGCTCGATCAATCTTGATCCCAAATTCAGATCTTTACAGCTCATACTCTGGAGAGACACTCCCGATGAAAGTATCAAGTGTATAGAATTAAATACAGTAACATATGGAATGAGATGTTCCACATTCTTGGCAACTCGATGCCTTATAGAGCTTGCAAATAGATATCAAGTTGAGTTTCCTGCGGCAGCAACAATCCTCCGCAATCAATCATACTGTGATGACATTTTAGTCTCGAGCAATTCATTAGAATCATTGTATGACATGAAAAACCAACTCATTAAAATTCTCGAGCTGGGGGGTTTGAGGCACACAAATGGTCCTCTAATTGCCCACAATTACTGCAGGATATACCACTTGACAAACAACATTTTGATGAAGTTGACTTACAAAAGCAAAACTACTGTCTCAAAACTTTAGGTGTGTCTTACAACACCAAGACAGATACTATCAACATAACCAGCCCAAGTTCAACAGATAGCGTCCCCAAAACAAAACGCGAGATACTGAGTCACATTGCCAAGTTCTATGACCCATTAGGACTGGTCGGACCCATCATTGTGTCAGCCAAGCTGATCATACAAAGGCTATGGTCTACCAAAATGGGATGGGATTCTTGCTTAAATGATGAATTAAAAGGGCTCTGGTTCGAATTTTACAAAAGCTTAGCTGTAATGAAACCTATTCAAATTCAAAGAAATGTTGTGACTGACACTGAGCTTACTAAATCTGTCCAATTAGTAGGTTTTGCGGATGCGGCCAGTTCTGCTGCGTACGGGTGTTGCGTGTATTTGCGAGTCGTTGACAAAACAGGTACAGTAAAACAATCTCTACTCTGTTCAAAATCTAGAGTCAACCCACTGCATCAAAAGCTTACCGTGCCCAGATTAGAACTCAATGCCGCCTTACTCTTGGCTAAGTTAGTCGCAAAGGTGCACTCTACTATGAGCCTCAAGTTAAACATCAATGATGTTATTTTATTCTCAGACTCTCAAATAGTTCTGGCTTGGCTAAGGACTGACATAACTAAACTCAACATTTATGTTGCGAACAGAGTAAAGGTTGTTTTACAACATACTGAACAATTTAGTTGGTCGTACGTCAATACGAGCGACAACCCTGCCGACTGTCTCAGCAGGGGCGTTCAGCCGCATGAGCTCGAAGAGCACCCGCTATGGTGGACTGGGCCCAGCTTTTTGCTTGACAGCTCATATCAGCTGCCTCGAGGTAACGAATTTGATGTACCTACTGATTTACCAGAATTAAAAGCTGGCTGCGATGGCTCTGAGTTCTCTGGCGCTACAGTGTGCTCTGGTTTTCAAGCGAATTCTTCACTATGCTTAGATTTTCTCGATAAATATTCTGATATTAACAAAATGCAACGTGTTCTTGCTTATGTATTGCGTTTTTGCAGCAATTTGAAATCTAACAAAAATAAGGCCAATTTTTTGCTTACTGAAGAGTTGAACAATGCATTGTTATTGATTGTAAAGCATGAGCAACAAAAATACTTTGATGCTGAAATTAAATTGTTAACACAAAATAAACCCTTAAAGGGTAGCTTAACCAATGTAAATCCGTTTGTTGATGACAAAGGGCTCATAAGAGTGGGAGGACGACTGGACTGCGCGACGATACCTTATTCGCAAAAGCACCCAGTAGTGCTGCCTAACCAATCACGTGTTACCAAATTAATAATAAACAATGAACATATTCGAAATTTACATGCAGGCCCAAAAATTACTTTGTCATCAATAAACCAAAAATTTTGGATCATAAATGGCTTAAGTGAGGTTAAGAAAACAACTTTTAAATGTCTCACCTGTTTCAGACTAAAGGCAAAGGTAGCCGAGCAGCTAATGGGTTCCTTGCCCCATGATCGTGTAAACGCGTGCAGAGTTTTTCAAAAGGTTGGTGTGGATTTCGCTGGGCCCATCTCCGTCAAGCAGTCGAGGGTTAGGCGCGCCGTGGTCTCTAAGGCATACATCTGTGTGTTTGTTTGCTTCGCAACCAAGGCAGTTCATCTAGAACTGACCTCTGACCTAACAACACCGGCTTTTTTAGCTGCCTTAAAAAGATTTTCTGCACGGAGGGGCTTGCCTAGCGACATCTACAGCGACAATGCCTCAACATTTAAAGGTGCAAGGAACCAACTAGCTGAAATTTATAAACTGTTTGGTTCTCATGAGCACCAACAGCAGGTGCAGGCTTATGCAGCTCAACAGGGCATCAGGTTTCATTTTATACCCAGTTATTCTCCAGTATTTGCGGGGCTGTGGGAGGCCTGTGTCAAGCATACTAAATATTATCTTAAACGTGTCATGTTAAAAGCCTTGCTTACCTATGAAGAGCTGTGTACAGTACTTGCCCAGGTCGAAGCTGTCATAAATAGTAGGCCATTGACTCCTATGTCCACAGATATAAATGATTACACTTACCTCACGCCCGGCCATTTCTTAATAGGCACCGCTTTAAACGCCTACCCTGAAAAGGATGTAACTGATGTACCTATTAATAGACTAAAATTCTGGAATATTTGTTGCAATATGTACCAGCAATTCTGGAAAGTTTGGCATAAAACCTATTTAAACATGTTACAAACTCGACCTAAATGGAAAACTGCTAAACCTAATGTTAAGATAGGTGCTTTAGTAATTTTAATTGAAAATGACTCGAAACCTTTGCATTGGCCCATGGCCAGAGTCACGAATGTGTTCCCAGGCATTGACGGTAAAGTAAGAGCTGTAGAGGTGTCTTTGCCTAATGGCAAGAGCCATAGACGATCTGTCACTAAAATTTGTCTACTTCCTATTGATACTGAATAGTTTAGTTTATAGAGTAAACCATTTTGATTGCTATATTGTTGCAAACATAGCATAATATACTATTAAGTTAAATTAGAATAAATTGTTGTGTTGTATAATCTTGATGACATAGCAAGTATAACTTGGCGACTAAATTCATGTATAATTAATAATTATTTCAGTCTAGTGTCAAGTTGTCAATCAAGGATTGTAGGTCTTAATGACAAGATTGTCATATTTAAGTTTATTTTTATTTTACGACATGAATGTTATTTGTTTTTAGTTCTTTTTTTGCTATAATACAGTCAAATTAACGTTTGTCATTTGTCGGCGGCAGCATGTTGGCAACCCCAACAATATTTTGTATGTTGGCACAACGGCCATCTTTTTTTCTTCCTTCGAATAAACGCAGTGAGTGACATTGGTGCATTTTTATAAAAGTACAAATCCTTCAGAAATAAGATATTATACCAGCCTCTACCAAAGCTAAATCGAACACTGAGTGTATATTACTCGTATAATTAACCTGAATGTTCCTACGAGGTTATAATTTTTAGTGTGGGTACATTGTGTTACTTAGTTGAAACAGCTGAGGACCCATATTAGCGTAAGAAAATGTTGTAGAGTGGAGGTTCGAGCCACGTTTTTTAAAAGTTAAAAGCGATCTGTGCTACTAGTAAGGACATTACGCGCTGTTGTCAATTATTTAAATTCATTAAAAACTGGTTTCACAAAAAAAAACAAATGATTTGCTTTTTAAAGAAACAAAAGGCGAACACACAAACTAAACACTTACTTTTATTTGCTAGATATTTTCATTATTAACGACGGCAGCAGACGTCAGAGAACATGTCAATAACCTCACGTGTGTCAAGTTGACATGTCAACGTCCGCCAACACTTCTTGATTAATTTGACACATTTCTATTTTTTCACTAAGCCATTAATGTACGGATGTTTGGATAAAAAACATTTGAGTATCGTTTAAATTCGCATTAGTTCGGTTATAAATCTCGACGTTGATTTATTTGTGTCTTTTATTGTTTTAAATGTTTCCGCCCGTTTAGATTCGCTTACTTCTACTCTAGTTCTTAGATTAGTCGTTAAACTGAAGAAAGTAGTCGTTTGACCTTTTCTTGTGGCTTATTAGTTTTAAGTTCCACAAATATGTAAACTTGAAATAAAAAACGAACTACTAAACTATAACAAATGTTATGTAAATCTTGGAGTTTGTCAGTTTATGGTTGTAAGATATTTTTAATTTTAATAATCTTTACATAGTAATGTCTTAAAAATGTCTTACTTAATTAAACCTAAACACAGTACTCGAATTTAAGACCCCTCGATATGTAAGGGTTGTATAAAATATTGAAAATCTACATACAAATGCAGTGAGAAATGTTTTTCGGTCTTATTTTGTCGGAAAAGTACGTAATTATTTTGCTTTCTCAACTATCTTACTGAAGTTTACTGAAGCTTATTAAGAAAGCGAGATACCTAAATACGAAATTATTCTACAAAATACGATGGAAAAACTTTATTTCCATCCCAGCCTATATACGTCCCACTGCTGGGCACAGGCCTCCTCTCAGAACAAGAAGGCTTGGGCTATAGTTCCCACGCACCATTGAATTGCTTCGCAGGTTTGTGCAGGTTTCCTCACGATGTTTTCCTTCACCGCAAAGCTCGTGGTAAATATTAAATGTGATTCCGCACGTGAATTTCGGACTCAGAGTTGCGAGCCGGGTTTGAACCCACGACCCTCTGCTTGAGAGGCGATAGGTCAAACCACTAGGCCACCACGGCTTCTTAAACTTTATTTACTAGATCTGTATTAAATGCTAGCCTATTTGAAACAGCACTCAAGCCTCTTAAACCGAGCTTAGACTTGCAAGAAAAATCGTGCAAGTTGCATTACATTGCCAGTCCATAAAGCCAACCAGTTTGTAGTGGTCAATCGAGCGCCGCAATGTAATGCAACTTGCACGATTTTTCTTGCATGTCTGCCTTCTAGCAAATAACAAATAAGTACTCCATAAAATCAATCTAGGAGTGATATTCGCACGCCTCATTGGCCTGCTAGTTTATTCCGCGTCACAATAGTCAAGGGACATAGATCGCTGGTTCTTCCTTATGACCATGCCAATTGATGACATTGGAACTTGGGTGGCTGGAATTTTAGATACATTTCTTATATGCCTATATCTCAATTAGTCGCGTCTGGGAACAGCTGGAGGAAGCCGCGTGGAAAACTCTTCTGCGAGCTTTATGTCAATCGGCTGTGGCTGTGACAGATGAAAAGACAGACAGATAGACAGAAGCACGAATGATCGTTTATGAGTTTATTTTTTCTTTTGGGGTACGAAATCATAATAAAATAATCCATGATTTACATGTCTGTATTCGTTTTTTTTCATCGGATAAAGTATGAATAATCTTGCACCATTAAAATATCTATTTAAGAATCTTGTTTAGCTAAGCGTCAGTTGCACCAAGCTAATTTAATAATATAACAAATGCCAAACCAGCCATCAAATCAAAGGGATTTGATGACTATTTTGACATTGGTTATGGTTATAATAACTAAATGTAACTCATGCTAATGCATGTGCCATTAGACAGAAGCCATTCATTGAAAAAAAACTCATGCTAAAACATTTAACCAATCAACAATTTACTTAAAAATTGGTTGATTCCAGATAACTTAGTCTAAAAGCATTAGCTGTTATATTTTTGTATATAAATCGGACACCTTGATTTAAAATTTCTTATCCATAAGAAACCCTTTGTTTAGTGCTGTAAATATTAGGCATGAGTTTCATAGTTCAGAGTTATGAAATAGCAATCTCTAAAATATAAGTGATGTTTGTTTACATATCTTTCCATGCAAAACAATCAATCAGCATACGACGTTAAAACCGTTTGGTCAAACCTATAAACCGAAGAATCTCTTAGCTAGTACTGTTTGGTGCTACAGGTTTTCATAAACCAGTGCGACACTACTAGTAATTCCATTTTCATTGCGCGGTCCATGCCCTTACAGTGCAGAAGATAAATTGCAACATACGCAATGTATTAGAAATTTATTTTCTGCACCGCCGGTCGCTCATAGTCGTGTCCGGACTATGAAGGGAATGCTATAGCTTACAAAATATTGACCTTACTTCGACATTAAGGAATTTTATCGTTATTAGTGTTATTACAGGATTTATTCTCCGATGCCGAGCTCAAATGCCATGGAAGGTAATTATGCTAAAGTAATGCTTGAAGCTCAGCGTGGTACGAAAATTATGTGACTTTATTGGTACCGTGACTAATCTTCTTTATTTTGGTATCAAGAGTGATAAAGGTTAGCGAATATTTTGTCTATGATTTATGACGGAGTGACGTTGTGATTGCAATAAAATTGACTATTGACATTAGTGTTGCAGCAGTAGGTTAAATTGTCGATAGTAGTATCGATATTTTATCAGTATTCAAAGGACTGCTATTAACAGGAATCGTTGTCGATATCGATACTACTATTATTTTATAACAATGGATTTACTTTTTCGATTTAATTAAGACCTCTTTGGCCAAATTGATCTGGCCTAGATGGACAGGTTTGTCCAAGGTACACATAGCTGTGGTCAACAAACCTCGAGTGTGTTAACGTTAACTGGTACTAGTACGATACGAACATTAGACATAAAATAGGTCTTGTCTTAGTTCATTTTAAAACTCACATGCTTGGAGACGATACTGAGAATACTAAACATAGAATTGAGTTCCTCCAGCAACTCTGTCATGATGAATATTTTATCGACAAACAAAGATGAATGATGTAGTCATCGTTCGATCTATTTATCAATACGTACCGATATTATTAGTTTATAATCAGAATTGATCGTATCGTATCGATATGGTGACAATTTTTTCTAGTCAACTATTGATTATTTTTTGCAAAACGAAGTTTGACGTCCTTTTTAGCTGAATGTCTATGCCAAGATCCTTGTTTGCAAATGATTGCGTTCTTTTGTGAATCATTTAGGTACCATCAGCCAAATAAGTGGTCTATCAATTTTTAAACAAGTTCCTATCAAATGAATATGTCGCTAAAGTTGAACTTGCAAGTTGACAGACACGTTGGCGTTATTGTTTTATGACATGCAAGCGATTATCAACTTTAGGGTGGTAGACCACATATTTGGCTGATGGTACACAGACCCAACAGTAATGCATAAGTGTTAAATTATGAATTTTTATTTACTTAAATAATACTGTTCTACTTTTTACTATCCATGTCAGATGATAGAAAGATGAGTCGCCTCTGAAAAATTTGGAAGTCATAAAGTAATTAAGGGACATCGTAAAACCAAAATAGCTACTGACAATAATAAAGACAATACTTAATAGTTCTGTTGTAGTAATAAAAGATGACCCTGTCGTTCATGTAGTAAAACATGGACCTTTTGACATGCTTTTATAAATTTAACTAGCAATATAACTGGTATAAGTTGGTAAACTTTAGTTTTAAAATTTGCAAACCGTGTTTAGTGCAAACAGTGTTAGGCATATTATGTAACTTAAGTGACAAAAAAAATTGTATTATAAACTAAAATTTTAGCAAATATATATTTAAGCTTAATATTCGGTCTCAAGACAATCCCACGGGGTAGGGAACTTTTCTCGAAATAATAAAACTAAATACCTACCTACCAACTTCTTTAAAATCAGTACAAAAATAATTTGTATTTAATCTCGATATTTCATCCGAATTTATTTATGTTCGAAATCATGTTACAATATAATTTATTATATCATACTTTCAGTAAATATGAGCAGCTTCACTAAAATAAGTGACTAACGTTTTTTCAACAATACCAAATCCACATCACTGACTAATTAACCACTATTACTGTTACCTCATATTGCGTCAACGTGTAACACGTCTTTATACCATCGGCTATAGAAAAGTAAGAAGAAATGCTAAAGGCATGTTCACAGAACCCTTTGTGACTATTAAACAACGCTGCCGTTTACGAAATTAACACTATTATCTACCGACTCAAGGATGGGTTTATTCGAAACTATCAATTCGTAAAAAACATAAGTACTTGTTGAATTTACCAAAATCACGGAACTACCGAGCGTTACTTCGATTTTGTAAGCTTTTATTTAACTTATAATATACGAATGTAAATTATTTTTAAATCTTGCAAGACAAATTTCACCCACTTCTAGCGTTTGGATTGATTAAAACTTGGTACGGATATGTAGATAGCATGACAACGCAAGTACAGTCGACAAAAGGACACTCAGCAAGAAAGTTGCACGGATAAAGACGAAGAATCAGAGGTGACTAAACAGGCTTAGCTCGCGTTTTATATTAAAAGAATAAATATATACTATTTTCCTAAAATTACCAATTTGTCAATCAAAATATCATTAAATTTAGTAACTTAAAACTTTTAGGGAGGCCTATGTCTATGGAGTTCCTACAGCTAATAAAATGATGATAATGATGATGAAATTTTTTGTATTAACTTTGCTGGAAAAATCGGAAACAGTAATTATTTACTGCATTTTAGTCCGATAATGTTACCTTCAATTTATTATCATCAGACGTAATATGTTATATCTATAAAATCTTAACTTGACTATAAAGTGACTATTCCTGTTACCGCAATCTCAAAATCAGCGTAGGCTGGCGCCTTTCCGTATAAACGGACCACGCCTTAACTCGTACTATCACGAATCCATTAATCAACTTACACTCTGGCTTAATAATTATAATTAATAATTTTATCACCCATTCAGACGGCGCCTGCGTCTCTGGCAGGTAATAGCTGATAATCAACGCGAAATCAATGATTCTGCTCGTCAGACGTCGAGATTAGTTGCTGATTTTATGATGATTCCAGTCGAACAAGCCTGTTCTTGTCTTATTATTTAATTTTGCGAAGCTACCTGCAGCTTAAATTGAATATTTTAGTTAGTTAAACCCCTCCGGGTCGCGTCGCGTCTAGATGAGACTTTGACTGTAAGAGAATGTGGTCTATGCAGGCATGAATTAGGTATATCTTGGGATGCAAGAGCTCGCTGTTAGTATAGGTACACAAATTTGCTATACTTGTCTTCACTGACGTCTTCAAAAACCGGTCATGTACGAGCCGGACTCGCGCACGAAGGGTTCCGTACCATCTATACAGCATTCATTAGACATTAGCAAAAAATGGTAAAAAAATCACGTAGGTATGCTGTATGGGAGCCCCCCTTAAATATTTATTTTATTATGTTTTTAGTATTTGTTGTTATAGCGGCCACAATTATAAACATAATCTGTGAAAATTTATTTATTTATTTATTTATTTATTTAAGGAGAGCAAACAGAAGTAAGTGTAAACATTATTTTCTTATAAAATAGTTTTAGAGACTAACATGCACTTTCTTCCTACCCAGCTCCCACTAAAACATGTAAGTGGTATTTATAACTGGACTACTACACTGTACCTGACACAAAACCACTCAACATAGGATCTCGTACAATTTGTTTTTAAATTTCTGCCTAGAATTATTGAAAATATCAGCCGATATGAACAGCTTGTTGTAGGTAGTGCAAAAGCGGCGCAAAGGCGCGCGCACGCCCGCCTTGCTGGACGAGGTGGGGACGGCGAACAAGGATGCGGATCGAGAAGTTGTGCGCGCAGGGACTCTAAAGTTAATGCGCTCAAGGAGCTCCGTACTATTATAGTTCCCTTTACATATATTATATAGGGTTAACACATCAGTCACCTTGCGTCTAGATTCAAGAGATGGTATTTTGTAATAACCCAATAAATTAGAATAGCTCATTCTCTTCCCCGTCATACGCCTGTGCATAGCTCGCAAGAATTTTTTCTGAACCATTTCAATAGATTTGCAATATTTGGCATACAATGGGTTCCAGACCACTGACGCATAATCGAGGTGTGGCCTTACAAGTGCTTTGTACAAAAGTAGGTATGAGGAGACATTTTTAAAAACTTTAGTTGTTCGCAAGACAAAACCTAACATTTGGAGGCCCTTTGAGACTATGCGCTCAACATGTAATCTAAAATCTAATCTATCATCATACATGACTCCCAGGTCTCGTGTAGATGATACTCTTTTTATGGGTACTGAACCAATGTTATAATTAAAGTTAATGAAACTTTTCCTATTTTTTGTGAATGACATGTGTACACATTTATCACTAGCAAGTTGTAACTTGTTCACATGACAGTAAGTAAAGAAATTGTCCAAGTCTCTTTGAATCCCATGACAGTCGTCAATGGATTTGACTGTTTTAAAGATCTTCAAATCATCTGCAAACATGAGGAATTTGCAATTCTTGAAACATGATTTAATGTCATTAACAAATAACGTGTACAGTAGCGGACCCAATATGGATCCCTGTATCACTCCAGATGTTACAGTCACATAGTCAGACCTGTAGCCATTCAGAACAATAACCTGCGTTCTGTTGGTTAGATAAGACACAAACCACCGCAATAGATCGCCGCGAATTCCATTGTATGCCAACTTTTTAATAAGGTATAAATGGTCCACTTTATCAAAAGCTTTACGGAAATCAGTGAATATAACGTCAACTTGAATTCTTTTGTCCATAGCTTCGAAAAGGTAGTTAGTATAAAGCATTAGATTAGTAACTGTAGATTTACACTTCATAAATCCATGTTGTTCCGGCTGGATAATGGGTTCAAGGAAAGGGTAGATTTGATCATGAACCAGTCCTTCGAATATTTTAGGAATACACGACTGTACCGATATCGGTCTGTAATTAGTGACTTGGGAACGTGAACCATTTTTGTAGATTGGGGTTACTAGCGATTCCTTCCAACGATCAGGGAAGAACCCCGAACTCAAACATCCATTAAAAATTATGTAAAGCGGATCGACCAACACCTGAGCACAGTTCCTTAAAAAGATAGGACTAATCTGATCTGGACCTGCGCCCTTTTTGATGTCGATTCCTTTTAATTTCTTCAAAATTTGTGATTTACTTATATGCAAGTTCGAAAGGTTTGGGGCTTCATCGGAGATCGGCAAGCCAGATAAGTCACAAGCACCAATATCTTCACCAGGTTCGAATACGGATTGGAAAAAAATTGAAAATAATTCAGCAATATTTTGAGGTGATGACGAAGATGTATTACCATAGGACATAGTCGCTGGGTAACCGGAGGAGTTAGACTTAAGTGATGATATATACGACCAAAATGATTTAATATTTTGTTTCATGGCCTTCTCCGTATGGTGGGTATAATCTGAAAAACATTTGGATATCAAAACTTTACATCTCGTGCGAAGCAATGCATATTCACGGTAATCGGAATAAGACTTGTATGTTTTCCAGCGTCGCCAAACTTTACTTTTCCTATTTAAAGTACTGATTAGTGCATGAGAGAACCAAATCGGGTATTTGGGGCTTTTATATTTTTTAAGTGGTATGAACCTGTCAATAATTGAGTAAATCACATCATAGAAGTGATCAACCGCTTCACTAGGCTGCAGTTCCTGAAGCTTAAATGCCCAGTCGACATCCCCTACCGCCTCTATAATATCATCATAATTAGCATTGTGGAAATTGTATTTTAACCGTGAGTTCATAGGGACGTTTTCTATGGGCTCCAATAACGAGGACAAATTGAACAGCCGGGTGGTGTCGATCAATATTAGAGAGTTCCAATTCCGGTTCAAATACCTCGCATTCATTATTGCACAAAATAAGATCTAAGATTCTTTCATTAACATTATAAAATTTGTTAAATTGTTTGAGGCCAAGAAAGTTGATTGTATCCAACAATAACCTCCCACTCGGGCAGGTTATGTCATCAGAAGGTGAGAGTTCCCCTGAGTGGTGGCTTTGCAACCATTTTATATCTGGCAAATTGAAGTCGCCGACAAGACATACATGATTAAAATGAGAATTATTGAGTTCACTTTTTTTATTACAATATTCCTCGTAAACACAATAACCAGATTTAGTGTATATACACACCACAATAATAATTTTACGCTCATCAATATTTCAACAGTCTATCACTATTCATGAGATACAGCCTGCTGACAGACAGACGGACGGACAGCGAAGTCTTAGTCATAGGGTTTCCGTTTTTATTTTACCCTTTGGGTACGGAATAGTACGGAACCCTAAAAAAGTACCTAACATAGAGGAAACCGAGTTGTTAGTTGTTACACTCCCTTAATTAAATTAAAATACACGAGTTGAAAAAAAAGGTACTAAAAACGGAAAATAAAATAATAAAACAGTTGCAAATCACTACCTAAAAATCGATACCGATAATTATTTAGCCGATTGATCGATGGCCATCGTTTGACTTAAACGTATCGATGTTCCGATAAAAAACCGGACCGCGAACCGTGGATTTTTCAACGCTGTCGTTAATTACTTTATCTTTTCTGAATGATTTATCTAAGGCAGATATTATCTTTCGGAATGCCCGTCTCAATTGGCTGTTGATAATTGAAACATTTACTATTATCGATGAGATGAGAGTCAAGACGAAAGTAACAAGTTGGCAATAGCTTGTTTTTTGGGCTCCGTACTTCAAAAGGTAAAAAATGCTGAGTCAGCGGCCGGTTCACTTTTGCGGGGACAAAATCGTGTATGTATTTTCATGTTTTCTTTTATTTTTGTTGTTGATTCTTATTTCAAAATTTTGTTGTGTTTGTGTGTCTTTGTGAATGTGAATAAATGTCTTCTTTCTTTCTTTCTTTATGTCCTGGTATAAGAGCAAAAGAGACACCGATCGACTTTGCTGAATTAATCGGATCTCAGGCTGAAACAACACATAGACTATTTTATATCCTGATCTGATGGGATCGGGATTGACACAAGTAAAAAAGAAAAACCTTAATCACTTAGTTTAAAAATACGGTTTTTGTACGAATGCACTTCATGCGTCGTAAGTGAAACCGCGATAAAATTTTTGGCGATTTCCGATTAGAGAAATGCTGGAATTTCAGTTCAACAGCCGAATCTAATGGTTAACGTGAGTAAAACTGTTAGTAAAGACTAGTTTGGTAAATACAATTCTAGAAAGTTCAATTTGTCATGCAAATAAGGCACAATTGTAACAATAGGTTCGTTTGCAATACTATCACAGAACAGACACGAGATGAACTTGAGCCTATTCGTGGACCACACATGTCGCTGCGATAATTCAACGCTCTAATGTTTATAAATATGTACTAGGAACTGTTACGGTACTATTTCATGAAAGTAGAGTTGTTTTTGATTGTCAGTGAATTAACAAGGGATAAAAATGAATTAAATTAAATTGAAATTCATCTATGTTGTTTTTGCGAAAAAACTCATCTAACCTTTTTCCCAAAAACAATATAGAAATTGTGGGCATTGTGGCAAGAGTGTGTATTTACTCAGATTGTTAACTCTGTACAGTGTAGGTACAGTCAACGTCATAAATAAGTGATCATTTCTGTAATTTGTCGCTTTCAGTCGTTACAAAATTTCGTATGGCTTTTCAAACATGACGTTAAAGTGACAAGGTACAAAAGTGATCACATATGTATAACGTTGACTGTACCTACATGTTCGTTTACACTAAAATATTTTTTCCTTTTAATATTATCCAAGGTCAAAACTGTTTGTGGTGTCCAAGAGGTTGGAGTATTTTGAGATAAGGTAATAGGACAGTTTGCTCCAACGTTATTTTTATAAGTTGTCAAAACGTGATTCTCCCATAGATTTTGAATGGCAATAAATATATGTGACGTCATTTAGTTGCCAATTTAGTCGACAATTTACTTGTTTGAAAGCGTGTAAATATCTAGGGAAATATCCTGTAGGCATTGTTGAACACTAGCTCTATGATTCCTACGCAAATATAACACAATGATTCCTTAATTGGCTTTCTTCGAGCTCTGACTAAGTCAAAACCAAAACACGCAATAACTACATAGAATTATAAATAATGTTCTTAGTACTTTTAAGACTTTCTTTACCTTTTAACTTGGACTTAAGAGGAACACCAAAATGACATTATTTAACCCAGAAGGTCATATCAAGAAGTATATACTGGGAGAAGAGAACATATTGTGGTAATGATTCCACCGACAATAGTGCAGCTCTCTAAAATTTTATGCTGATGACTTTTTCGTTCTTCTTTTTAATAAAGCTGTAGCTTGATAAGGTCACTGAACTTAATTAACGCTACAATTGGCATATCTAATCTAATGATAAGATGACTATGACTAGTGGCGATTAAAAAGCTTAGAGCTACCTACATCCTACGAGTACTAACACATGTAAATGCGAAAGTTTGTGAGTTAGTGAGTTGTATTTTATTACATTTAAGCGGCTAGACAGATTTAACTGAAATTTGGTACCTATGTTGAGGCCTGCCCCGCTGCCCATTGACATCCTTGGGCTACAACAAAATTCGAAAATTGAAGTTCGTATCGTACCGTCCCTGTCACTCTCGTATTAAAATATGAAGTTCGAATTATGCACTAGTAAAGGGCCAGTTTGCGATCAATTTACGCCACCCAGTTTGTGCAGGTTTCCTCACGATGCATGTTTTTCCTCACTGTTAAGTTCGTGATAAATTTCAAATGTAATTTCGCACATAATTAAAAAGAGCCCGGATTTGAGCCCATCATCTGACTATAAGGCCATAGGTCAAATTACTAGGCTACCACGAAACCGCTAGTTAGAGACTAGGTAGTTGGCGATAAATAAAGCGCAGTAAATACCTCCATAGACACTACACCATCCTATTCCAACAATAAACTTTTATGAATGGACCCCAAATGTACAGGAAATGTAATCAATTACTTAACTCTAAGTACTTACTGTAACAGTTACTGGAACAAGTCATTTGTCAAGTCATTGTGCTATTTGGCAATTGCAATTCAATTTGCCGTATTCGGAAGAGCTACTAAAGATGACAATACGATTGGGCGTGGATCTTATCCGCTTAAAAATAGATACTTACTACCTAATGCTTACTACATTAGAGGTGAGTAATTATTAACGATTTTTTTTTTATTAATATCAAGCAACAAACTCTATATCTGCATTTTAAAGGGAAAAAAGAATTGGGTAGATTCCGGGGTTAAAAATATTTTATTCTGTTTAGTTCGTGAGATAGATTATTAGCAAACGTTGATTACGTATTTTTTATCACAAAGATGGCGCCTGTCAAAGTTCGGGAGTGGGTGCCTGCAGGGCTACTACGAAACTCGAAGTTCGTGTTGTGCGGTCCCTCTGACACTTATACTATTTAGTACGAGAGCGAGAGGGACGGTACGATACTAACTTCGAGTTTCGAGTTTCGAGGCTATAACGCAACTTTTTTTGGTTTTGGCGTACATGTCCAATATTTTTTGATAATCTAACTGCCCATTACACGTTTATGGCAAAAGAAATTAAAGATATGATTACTCAAAAAAAAAACATCCTTAACCCTTTTTTTAAAGTCACAAGACTTTGATAAAAAAAAAAACATAAAAGTACGCATTTTTTATCAAAATTGTTTTGATGTGTATTTTTCTTTATAACCAATCATCCTTGCCTTGACCCGAAAATAATTATCGACAACAAATCTTATTGCTGAGTAATAGTTTGACCGACTCGTGCAATTTGGACCTTGTCTTAAATGTTTATCTCTTTAGACGCTATAAACTAACGATTATCTAAACGACTCATTATTTATGCATTTAGTCTAAATGTTACGCTATAAACTTAACAAGGGCAATAAATATATTTAAGCAATTCAGCACCCTCTATGATAATGAGCGTAAAAGTTGGGAAAGCACATGACACAGAGCTAAAAAAGTGATGGAGATGACATTATACGAAAGTTTATAAAAAAAATATCAGGAATGTTAAAAGAAGAAGTTGTAATTACTTGTAAAAGTATGGAGCAGCAGAATTTAATCCTATTAATATTATAAAATGCGAAAGTTATTCTTTGACGCTAAAACTGCTGGATCGATTGATAAAAATAGCCGTTGCCCGTGCCTCCGTCCGCGTAGAATGCGTTTACCGCTATCCCTAGGGAACTATGCAATTTTCCGGGATAAAAATATTCTACGTCTTTTCCCGGGACTCAAAGTATCTGTATCCGAATTTTACCTCAATTAGTTTACCGGTTTAGACGTAAACAGGTAACAAACAAACAGACGTAACAAACTTTAGCATTTCCAATATTAGTGGATTTAGTATTTAGACGAAATTTTGTATGTAGATAGCTACTACCTAGCTTTTGAAACAACCCACTTTTAATCGCTAATTATATTCCGACGGGATCGGGATAAAATCTTGAATCTTAATCGCTGGTTTTAGGGTCATAAAATTTGACATGTTTGTTTCTAATCTAAGGTCAATGAAGACAACCATGTAATTTTATGGGGATTCCCAGAGATAGACGTAACTATCGTAAGGTGGGGGTAAGTAAAGTACTTGTTTATACTTCGGGTGGTCTTTACCAGTATATAATCTAGTAAGTAGTTCGATACTTCATTTTATACTTCCATCAATTTCTTGGTTCTTGGTGTTGACATAGAATCCTGGACCCGTTTCAAATCCGGATCGCCTACAACGACACGGTCCAGCCATTCATAAATATCACCACGCAATTATGCAATATAAATTAACTGCCTTTAACTCTGTTGCAAATTAAAACGTTAATCTGTACCTATAAAAGAGTAACTTAACTAACTTCTGTTGTAAGTTTGGAAAAATAAGACTCATTTCAATCACTAGTTATATTTTATGATCTGATGCAGAACACATAAACATTGTCGTAAGTGTGGCCATAACATAAATCTTCGTTATAAACTAGAGACACGTTATACAAACGTATACTTGAACAATTGGTCGATGATACCTTTAATTTTATTACGATAAACACAGATCATAAATTGTAATTTAATTTTGAACCCAGGAAGTCTTTAACAATTGTTAAAGACGATATGACAATTGTTTCTATATTCTATTGTTATCCTCACTGAGACGAAATATGCACTTCCATTAATACGATTGCTCGTATTCTGCATAGCTCTACTGTTGGTTGAAAATATGCGCGTTGTACGAATTAAACATGTCAAAGGACGCTTACATAGGCAATCTTTTCTCATTCATATTAAATACCAATCTCTATAAAAAATAAAATCAAAATATGTGAGCCACCTCCTCACGTGTTTACGGTCAAGATATGTCCAACAAATTTTATTGCTGATCAATCCGGGTTAATCAGTGTGCGTCTCTCAAATTAAACAAATAAAAAAAATCTAAGCTACGCACATGTAAACCTTTGTACCTAATAGCAACAACAGTGTCCTTGAAAACTTCTGTCAGGTCCTTAGAATCACCATCTGGCAGCGGCTAAACTATATAGAGATACTGCCACACTCGCAGTTAGTTAATGGACCATCAAATTATGACAAAAAACACACAATACATTATATCCCGACAATCTGTTAATAGCCCTCATTAATTGTTTCTAAATGTGGCAGTCAAAATACTTTGCCAAAAGTTCACGTTGTTCTAAAATAACATGTGTTTCGGTACTTACATTACAAAGAGGAACACTAGGGCCCCTTGACAAGGCATGTTGGATGCTGGCACGGTTTCACAAAAGTATCACCACAGAATATCACTATTTCAATGGCACGACACACTGAGTCATACACCGGCTTAGCACTTTATAGTTGATTGAACTTTGGCAAACTGTTGGTTGAGTTTTTATGAACTGTCAATATTAACAATGTTGGAGGGAAAAACCTTCGCAAAAAATGTTCGATGAATTAAAAGCGGAGTTGATTTGCATAGATGTTTGTTTTAAAATTGGGTCACGTATTCATTTTTAAGTGACATAGAAACACACGCACATAATATCTATGGTTCACAGTTCACTATACGAGTAAGTACTATTATCATAAGCAACAAATTTTCTTCTAATCACCCATAACTATTGATGAAAAGAAGCGAAGTTTTTGCCATGGAGTAATTTTCTTTCCTGCTCTTATGTAACGCCATCCTGGTCCATTGTTTACGATTCACCCAGGAGCGATCTGCAATAAAAGGAAATGGGAAAATTATTCATAATATACATTTAATGCAAAAACTTATAGATAAATGCCATTTAATATACTAGGTACGGTATAAACAAGTAATCACGAGATGGGTTTGGTTATTAACCGACTTCAAAAAAGGAGGAGGTTATAAGTATGTTCCAATGTTTGTATTTTTACAAGATTTTACTAACAACATCTGCATAAATATCTGATTCGAAGTGTCAGATATTTTTCCTTGCTTCGCTGTGGCAGATATTAATGGTGACTATACTCGGTATGGAAGCAACCGGTCCGTCTCCAATTTTAAAGAGAATTTCGACCTATTTTTAGTTGTCTGATTAACTTAGGTACAATTTGGTAGAGACACGAAATAGAAGTCCATGTAATAAAACTGTGGTAGATAATCTAGTGTTTTGACAATATGGCCACTAGAGCAGTGGATCGTGGGCTTGAACCCGGGCTCACACTTTTCTGAATTCATGTGCAAAATGACCATTGTTTATTAGCTTTACGGCAAAAAAAGTCCAGAAACGCTAGGTACTTTGAATTAAATGTGCGTGCCTGAGTTGCCACGTGTTTCTCTACTATTTTAGATTTTGCATATGGATTTTCCTATCGATAAAGATAAGGTAGTCAACACTTTCGACCGATTGCGATAAGTTTCGACGTGTTGGCGTAGTGATGTTTTAGTATTAGATGCACAGAACGCATAACAAGAAGAATCGAAAAAACATGACGTGCATGAAAAAACATGATATATTTTTTTTTCTTACTCGAGTCTATAACGAAGTTAACTGTAGGTTATTACATATAAGTATTGTTGAAATGATATTATTATTGTTCAAAAGATTAGGTACATTTATTTGGTGATAACACGAAATAACGTGTTCTCTTTGATAGCCTGAAAGTCAAAAAAATGGAGACATGAATGCCGAGAGGAGGTGCAAGTGGATGCCACTTCCTAAACGTAATAAAAAATGTACATAACAAGAATAACATAATACATGTTTAGAATCAAACCTAATAAATAATAAAGTTAAATGGCAATGCATCTCCTTGGAAATAATGCTGCCAGCTCTATGATGGAGATATCGATCGTAAATGGAAATACACACGAAAACATTTTTATTCGTCTTATTATTCTGTTCTACGGCTAGATTTCTATGTCTATGTATGGTCGGAGAATGTCTAGTATGCCTTAAACATGTCTTGTTTTTCTTCGGGTCGATCTCCTTGACATCGCGTTGCATACTTAAATTTAAAAACGCAGCGTGTAAATACAAGCCATTTGATTAATAACAGTTGCTAAAACTAGTAGTAGTAAGTATAAGTAAGTGTGTAGATACGGTCAACGACTTTAATTTATGAGCCACCATGGAACCATTTCACAGTAAACGTCATAGTGACATTGCATTAGTTAAAAAGAAAAATCGTATTGACTTTTCCTCAGAAAAGGTTCCATGGTATCTAATGAATTAAAGTCCTCGACTGTACTAATATAGTCTATAACTGTTATATTTATGTGTTTTAGGACAATACATATTTGCAAGAAAATCGTCTACGTATGTAACAAGTTTAGTAAACATATTATGAATAGTAAATAAAGACTTTGCTAATTTTTCTTCCAGGTTAGAACGAAGCCTGTTAATACCATCACTTGGAGCATAACGTACGGGTGGAACAGGGCAATAGGTAATATAAATATACAGGTAAATTACCAGTCTAAAGGGAAATTCCATTGCAAAAGTATGTATGTATGTATGTAAACTCTTTATTTTACAAAAGAAAAGAAACAAAACAATTAAGAAGCTTTGTGATACTTGTACAAAAGCGGATCTCTACCAGTCAACCTTTGAGTAGATGAGAGGAGTAATCAGTTAGGGGCCGACAAAGAGTGAGCTTAAGAGTCAAAAATAGTGGAAGCTAGTGGAATAGTGGTAGGTGGAGTATTTTAAACAATATAATACATAAACTGCAATATAAATAAAAAAGTTAATTAATTTTAAAGTTAATTAGATATACCTATTTTTGTTAAAGTAATGAAGTAGTGCGGCGTAGATTATTTATGAAGCATCCTGCGAAAGTTTGTGATTTGTGTGTATGTTTGTAACTCTATCACGCTAAAACTTTTGACGGTTTTGATATGTGGATAGCTGGACACGGGCTATATACCATGGTTCTGACGGAATGACGAATGACGGAATATCGATGTGCTTGACCCATTTGTACAGTCGTCAACATCATAAATAAGTGATCACTTTTGTACCTTGTCATTTTAACGTCATGTTTGAAAAGCCATACGAAATGGTATACTACCTACCGACTGAAAGCGACAAGTTACAAAAGTGACTTATATATGACAAAAAGTGTGGGTTCAAGCCCAAGGTTCAATAAAAACCTACTCATCAAAAATAACATAATAAAACTCAAAAATAACCCCAGGTACTCATCAAAAGTACCTAGGAATATTTTTTATCCCCAGACAGTTTTAAACATTAAAAAAGGCTACTAACTACTGAGTTAAAACATAAAATTTGTCTAGTTCTAATAAGCCCCAAGACTTTTTTGATGTATACAATTATTATATTTGAAAAATATTGCCGCAACGGAAGGATCTCAATAAAGTGGGATTACACATCAAACACCAGCGCGGATAGACGCGTGCGCGGGCCCCATCTAAAAATAAAAAATCTCAAGAAATGCCAATAGATCGATCAAACCTTGACGTGAAACAAATAACACAGCTTATAAATCTTTTCAAAACGTGTCAAGTGAGAGTCGTGCCTACTCTCCAAGGGTTCCTTACATACAATTTTATTGACTTAAGCCGAAATAAAACGCACTTTTTAATGCTTGTTTGGGGATGCCTTCAGTTTTGTTCGTATTTCTTTTATTAAGTTTATGAAAAGGATGTGGCTAGTCTTTATTAAAGGCCCTTTTTCTATCTGTATTGTCCCCCGTTAGGTAGGGCTCGTAGATTAGGTCCCCACCTCTGAGAGGAACGAGGGATATGTAGGGACTAGGCTGTATACCGCTGGCAGGTGGTGAAACTGACCACCTGGCAGGCTAGAGTTACAGTCCCACTGTAACTTGGTAAGAGCTTAGGTAATGGGGATCGACGCGCGTGACTCTAAACTCAGTTCAAATAAAATGGATATTTCTTCAATTATTTAGATTTATTAGAGCTTATTAATAGTTTACAAAGATAGTTCCAGCCGCTCAGGCTGTCGGGCGCAATCTGTGTGGCATGTATACCGCTGTCAATCGTCTTTTTAAAGTCAAATTCTAGAAACATACAATATAAAAATACTACCATTATACATAATAAAGTCAATCTATTAAATGATATTATAACGGATAACTCACGTCTTAAACCGAGTTTAGCTCGACATGTTTCGGGCTATTTCGTAGCCCTTCCTCTCAGGAGCACGCGACTTGGCGGCTGCCGCAACATGCACACTACGCGCCACCGCTCTGCTCGCACGACTGTCCGACGAAACTAACACCGGCGCACAACTACCCGCATTTTTATCGTCATTTTTATTATCAATATCTAATGTAGGGTAGCACACAACACTAACAACATCGCTCCGTAAAGGCACGTTCACACCAACCGATGACGCAGCACGAGTATTTAATACTGTTTTCCAACTCGGGGGTGCCGACCAACCGCAATCCCGGTTAAAATTCGGATGACGACTAATCTCAAAAGGAAGAAGGAGAGGAAGGGCTACGAAATAGTCCGAAACATGACGAGCTAAACTCGGTTTAAGACGTGAGTTATCCGTTATAATATCATTTAATATGAGTGAGTCTCACAGTAGTTTCATGTTCAAAGTCAATCTAGCTTTCACCACCTGCCAGCGGTATACAGCCTAGTCCCTACAGTACTTATTTGATTGACTCCTCCACTACCCGCAACTCTAACGCTAACACTACGTGTACAAAAGCAATGTCTGTGACATATATATGTGACTAGCGACCCGCCCCGGTTTTGTACAGTTGTAACTTAGATAAAAAAGGCACAAAATTAAAGAAAGTCTATTTACAGGCCGAAGAACGTTGCTACTTAGGTATATACCTACATGTACAATATTTACAAACTACATTATAACCCGTTGTGTAGTTTAAAAGATCTAAGCGTACATACATAATATAGATAGCAGGGACAGACGATGGAAATGATTTTTTTTTAGACTAAATATGTAAAGAAGATCAAGTGGAAGCTGCCTTCCGTCATTTTTTTTTAATTTAAACTTAAAAAACTCAGGGTTTTTCAGTCAATCTAAAATAATTACCCTGCCGCTGAAATTTTCTGGAATAATTTCGAGTCACTATAACCCTGTGACAAAAAGACAGCGGAACCTTAGTTTCTAAGTACCTAATAGGGTCTCGGTGGCACTTGATGAACACGAAACCCTAATAAACAGTGCATGGATGTAGCCGCCAGCTCTGTCAGCGGATTTGTGAAGCTGAGATCATTATCTGGAAGATGTTGAAGATAGAACGGTGAACTGCACGAATCGCTTGGAAAGCCTAAATGTTGAGGAAGCTTGTAAAAAATAAAAAATAAACCGATAACTTATGCGTCTTAAATCGAGTTTAGCTCGCATTTTAAGGAAAAGCTACAAACTCAATTTAAGACATGATTTATCCGGGTTTATTCTATTAAATTTGAGGGAGTGGCACGGTAGTTTCATGTTCAAAGCTTGTAAAAGTTAAGACGGTTTCTTTATTGTTAAATTAAATTAAATTGGCTGACCATTAAAATTTAAGAATTACCTCTACTGGCTTATTTAATAATGAATATGCAAGCGAATTTATTAGGGACACAGAAAAACTTTTATAATAGAATAGCAACGTTTTTAATTCACGAATTATCACATTCTACCTAATGTTACAAATAAATGATAATAAAGCCTTGACAGACTCAACTTTACAACAAATAAAATTTTGGCAAACTGCGTGTCGGGTCTGAGCCGCACGAAATAAAAATAAAAAAAGGTTATTCCGATTTAGTTCACCTTTGTGACCCTCAAGGACTGTTTGCCAAATTTCTCTCTCTTCAGTCAGTTAGTCAGCCACGATAGTATTTTACAGGTAGTAAATATTAAGATCAATTGCCGAATACACATTATTGTTACTACTTACAAAGTTCTTTCTCTAAATCAATGGATTTAAAGTACCAATTTATCATCCATGTGTACAGTAGCACATTTATTCAAAGCAGCAAAAACATAGCAATTTATTACTTAGTGACCATAAAAAATAACAATCGATTTACGCAATGAATCATTGGCCATTTCGACAGGACGTGATCTTATAATGATTGTAATAGCAGCCTTCTAGTTTATTAACAATCATTTTATAGCTGTAAAAACATAATGAGATAGCTACTTAACTTGTGTATGAGTAGTCGCACTGTATTTTTAAAGACACCTACGATATTTACGCTAGGTAACAGTTATAATTGTCATTTAATTAAGTAACGTAACGTTCGTTAAAAAAAACTGTTTTTTTTTTTGTAATTTCACAATTTTTTGTTCAATGACAGTTTTTAGTTCACTTTGAGGCAATTTTTTCGAAATTAATTAATCGTACAATAAATTGTTCAGCAAAATAAACTTTTTGTCAACTACTTACTACCGGCACATTTCCTTGTTCGGTTTATTTCTAATATTAGGCCTTTATTTAGCGAGTTATTGATATGACTACTTTTTTCACAAAAAACACGAATTGTTTTATATTTTTCTCCAAACATGAGGTTTATAAAATTTTCGTCACCTCTTTCAATAAAAAAAAATCTTCTTGTCGTCAATTTGACACAAGCCAGATGATGCCTCTGACAGCTGACTCGCGACAAGAAGATGGTAGGTACTGGGAAAGACTATTTCTGTACTTGACCGCTTTTATACCTACCTAACTACATTTAGACCCATATTTTAACCGACTACAGCTTACGAATGAAACAAATGCATTAAAGCTAGCTCAATTACTTGCTGTGAAATATTTTTAGGACAAGCGACAAACATTTCATTGATTCTGGCGTTATTTTGCAAGGATCCTTAACAATGAATTAAATATCTGCTATACCTTGCTGGGCTGGTCTATCCATGACTAACATTAAATTAAATACATAGCTTACGGTATGGCGAATTTTAAACAAATTTAACATTACTTTTTTGCTTTGCTTTCCTTCTAACCTTACTTTATGTATGATAGCTTTGTCACATAAATCACAATTTATTATTAAATTTTAACCACTGACATTATGTTTAATCAGCATCAAAATACAAGCTGTATTCAAAGGCACATTATGATTCTCTAATTGGTACATTATAAACCATATAAAATATGATTTCGTTATGATTTTTATGACACGTTTACCATATTGGTCACAGCAGAATTTAACGGTCCCTATAAAAATGTTTAATGACCAAGATGAGAACGACAAGCTTGTCAACTCCTACGCATCGATAATGAATACAATTTTATTGTTTTAAAGCGACTAAATTTTGCCCAACAACATATTTGAAACTAACCTGGTTTAGATTGCGTTATGGTTTGTAATTTCAGATGCGCTATTGATCTCTTGAGAAACTAAATAAAAAAGACAATGTACGTATGTGTAGTTTTAGCATGTATTAGATACGTTAAAATCGATTCTACAACTACAAATTCACCATTCTTCAACGTTTCAGCGTCAACCGTGTTAAGTACAAACTTTTTTTAAATAACAGATAAATAACACAATTTAATGTTCAGCTCAGTAGTTTTAAAATGTATGGTAGCGAAGGAGCATCACCGTAAAAAGTTGAAGTTCATTGATATACTCGTAGACCTCTGCAAAGTAATTCCTGATCAATCAATCATGATCAATAAATTGTGTATTTTAGTTAAATCAAAACTTTTTTAGCAGGTTATAAATTAAAAATGAGTTTATTGAGAACTCAAGAGTGTTTCTGGCCAGTTTGTAATAATGTAATAAATTATGAAATACGTAAATCTAATTTATTTTTCTTGCCATCGATATGTGAGATAAAACGAAATGTAATAACAATGTAATTCTAAATCAACGTGTAAGGGCCATTAATAAAGTAAGAGGCTGTTAGAATTGTAATATAGAACGAAACTGCTCTTCAGTGCGAGAATTCAAATGTAACAGTGCATAGATGCCATGTACGAGATATCTTCAATTTATTTACATGGGTTAAATTAGGGATGTAACGGAACTTCACCTTCATCTCCGCTTCCGTTACTATGAAACTTCCGTAAAAAATCGCATCCCCGTATTTTTTTCAAATGTGTTGTAAAAGAGGTTTATTTACGTTGACATACAATACGCAAGGAGCGCGAATACAAACATTGGAAAGCGATATAAAGCCGCAAAAGTGGTTTGTAAGTTGCTATTTTGCCCTTCTAATTTTGATTAATGATTAATAGTTTTAAAAGAAGTGTACTATGTACAGTCAACGACAAAGATATCCATTGTTACGGCCTAAGTTACAAAAAAACGTATGAATACACGACCTTAATTTTAAGTCTTTAAAGTCGTTTATACATATTTCTGGAACTTTGGCAGCATCAAACTCTTTGTCGTTGACTGTATGTATGTATTTAACTACTTTAAAGGAGAAAAATTACCTACTTTCTATTATATTCATAAATCATAAAAAAACACTTCCATTTTGACCTCCGCTTCCGTTGACCTCTGCCTCCATGGATGTGTAACTCTTCACCTCCGCATCCACCTCCGCTAAAAAAGCCTTCGTAACAACCCTAGTTTAAATAGAGTACTCCCGTAACCCGACCTCAAGGCAGGGCTACAAATCAATGTAACTGACATTTCAATTTGTTTATTGACACGTTTTTAATCTTCCCACATTGTATATGAGTTCGGAAGCACTTGAGTATTTGTCTTAATAAATTTCTTCCATAGTTTCGAACACCCTGACATTGTGTGAACATGAGCCGGACTGTAGGAACCATAAATCTTCACTTGTTTTTTAACTGACGAGTGACGACATATCATTTATTACACATATCGAATTAGTTTGAATTAGGAGATTATGTAATTGAATGTTGTTTTTTTATCGCATTTTGATGCTTTCTAGTCGAAGGTCAAGGTTGAATGAGTTTTGTTTGAAGAAGAATTAATTTTCATTAAATATTACGATTGTCTGATTTTTTTTACTTCCGGCATTTGCACAGGTACGTCCCACTGCTAGGTATAAGACTATGAGAATATAAGCGCTTGAGATGTAGTTCACACGCGGGCCCAATGAGGATTGGGAAGTTCACTCGCACCGTAGAATTGCTTCGTGGGTGTATGATAAGGCTTCATAGCCAATATTCCTCATAGCCAAATTTTCCGAAGAAAGGATAAATTTATTGGTATCTGAAAGAGTAGGTACCTAGATAATCTGTATCATTACTACTACACAATATTTTATTTGAAAGTAAGTTCGATATAAAATTAGGCCATCTTGTTAATTAAACCGTTCAATTATTATTATGCAACATAATTAATTAAACATTTGTATTTCAATTGATACATTACCAGAAAACTATACAATGATAGGTTTGCCATGACCGGAATTAAAAAGGAATGGTGTCAAATTGTTATTGTACGAGTATCACAGAATATTCTAAGCAACGCATGTGTCAGGCCAGCTGAACAAATAAGTGCTACCATGAACCAATTTACTGGTAAAATATTTCAAATACATCGCTATTTAATTACCTTTCTCGTGTGCTATTAGATGGATACTAAAGACGAAAGCACGTGCCGATAAACGCATTAGTTTTATTTGTTTTTTATATCACATGTCGTTCTTGAGATTACTTAGAAAATAAATAAGTATGCCAAGTGAACTCGCGCACTGAGGTTTCCATATAAATTTAAAATTTGTATCTATCTTTATATTATTGTTTTTGTTTCTCCTGTTTTTATTGTTTTCGCCACGTATTTATTTGACGTATTTGATAGTTTCTGTATACAAATGGTTGTCCAGAAGAGATCGCTTAATCGGGGTCTTTGTGTAAAATTATTGTAGTGATTTATAGACTGTACTGTGGTCTTACAATAAATGATTTGAATCTTTTGAATCTTTGATTCGTGGTGTGCAATAAAGAATGTTTGTATTGCATTGTTATGTAAAGATCATGAAATATAAAACAAAATATGACAGCGTAACCTCGTTTTCAACTTCGTGTTCACATGGTGAACGTATATTTTTCAACCTCACCTCATTAATAAAATAAGTAAGTAAACATGTAAAACGTGCGCGCGCGCTTCGCCAATTCACAACAAAGTGAGTCAGCGCCGTATCGTTGACCGATTACGGCAAGATCGATATCCTTATCAAACTGCTAAACATGGAAATTGATGTATGACATGTTGTCAAATTTATCATTAGGTACGCAATGCTTTTTTTTGTAAAATGGGAAGACTGTGAATCGATGTGCCAATAAAGTTTATGATATTATTTGTTTGTTGTTAGTTATCGATCGCGGGTAAAAATATCTACTAACTCTGCCAAAAAAAGTAAGAAATTAAAAAAAAAAGAAATTGGCGGGAACCTTGCGAATTTTCCATGGATATTTTTTGAGAGTGCGAATGTAAACTTACATAGCTACATTGCTAGTGACATTTCTTTCTTATTCATTGTTTAGCATGAGGTTTTTTTCGTCTACTATTCCTGTAATAGTTGAAAGAAAAGCAGATTATGCACCTCGCATTAAGTAATTTATATTGCCCTCGTGCTTTTTAAAGCCCTCGCTCACGCTCGGGCTCCAAATCGGCACTCGTTGCAATAACAAATAACTTTCTGCTTGGTGCAACAATCTACTATTACCAAACACCTCAAATCAATAGATACAGAGAAATTACAAAAAACCCTCTTTGTTACTTTCAAAAGCTTGTCACTTCAAACTTCAATATCTCAAAAACGGCTGAATCGATTTTGATGAAACATGTCTAAGAACCATCGCTAGAAAACCTGATTTCAAATTAAAAATAAAGCATTAAATCGGTCCACCCGTTTAAGAGCTACGGTGCCATAGACAAATACACAGACACACACACGCTCAGACACACACACACACATACGCACGCACACCCACACACACACACACACACACACACACACACACACACACACACACACACACACACACACACACACACACACACACACAAAGCGGTCAAACTTATAACACCCCTCTTTTTGCGTCGGGGTTAAAAAATAAAAAGAACAAGAAATTTTATAGGACGTGTTTTCGGGACCTCTTCGGGATACAAAAAGTATTTTACTATTATAATATGTGCGTAATATGTATGTATGTATGTATATGTTAGGTAATTCTTAACAGAACGATAGACAAATTACGTAAAATGTAATTTATTCTTAAGTTAAAATTTAATAATTTCTTCAAAATCATTGGTGCATTCACATACAAAAACAAAAATAGTTAAAGAATCGTAACAAGTAGTAGTAAACAGCTTGAAGCCATTTTAAATTTAGATTTACTTGTACACCGAATAATAATAAACAGGCCACACACTCTACAAAGCAACTAGCACAATAATCAACTATTACTGCACTAGTGTAGGATACAAATTCGTAAAACACATTGTAATCGCGATGCTTCCATTCATGATCTTTCGTAAGAGCGGCGTGCTAAAGACAATATCTAATACAATTTGGCCTGATAACAGAATGTAATTGGGTTATCACCAGCTAGGTTTGTAAATACGGGTTTTACGGAATGAGTTTTAGTAGAATATCTTTTTTGACGTAAGGTGTTTTTGACCGAGCAAAGCGAGTTATCTTTAGCGACTGTGTTATTTTTTTTTGGGGTTGGGTCACCTTAAGGGCCGAAGACAATAGGCCCTTAACCTTTGTTCACTTGATTTTAGGTTTTTTACAAGCTTTTCTTTAAATTGCCCTGTTTATTTATTTATGTTTGGGTCTAATCCTGGAAGCTAAATTTGACCCACTTTCAGAGGTCCAATTGACTTGAAATGTGAAAATACAATAATCTGGTAGTGAAATTCTGGTATTCCGACCAGGATCGTCTCCGCAGAACGGAACTCCTCAACGGTTAATGGCATCGATTTTAAATTTGGTACGTATAGCTTGGATGACAATGCAAGTACAGTCAACAAAAAGTACAGTTAGCAAAAAAGCTTGTATTAAAAATGTATTTTTAACAGACTTATTTTAATTATATATGAGGTATTTTATATCTAGAAGATGAGGGCGTGAAGTCCGGAAAAATCCATTATGGACGAGTGTGTTATTGTTACATTAGCGGAGATGAAATAGTTAAATGTACTGTTTGTATAATTTATTTTGAAGTCGCGGCAGCCTAACGGTTGAAACTATGGCCTCTCAGAGAACCGTAGGTTTAAATCCGTGCTCGTACCTCTGAATAATTTATTGAATCAGGCGTTACTTTGCGGAGCTCGATATCAATGAACTAAAAGAATTTCTTCTCACCCGCGACCTTATGATAGCTATACGTTTATGCAAGATATGCGTGTACATGCAGTTCCTCCACCTCCACACTGTAAGCACACACAAATCACACAAAACCTCTTGCATTAACTTAGCTATCATAAGGTCGCGGGTGAGCAAAGAAATTATTTTAGTTCATCGTACCTACCTTACCTTTGGGTTTTTGAAATTCATGTGCGTAATTTACGCATTTTACATTTGAAATTTTGCCACGAGCTGGACAAAAATATCGTGAGAAAACTTGCACCAAACTGCGAACCAATTCAATGACGTATGTGAAGTTCCCAATCCGTCTTGGGCACGTGTGGCAACTCTAGCCCAAGCCCTCTCATTCTGAGAGGAGGATGGTGGAGGTGTCCAGCAGTGGGACGTATACCTACCTATAGGCTGGGATAATGGTTAATGATCAATGTTCATTCGGAGATACGCATTTTGGTAACAGATCATTTTTCAAATCAAACAAATACAAGTATTCACAAACATAAAAGAATACTGAAATGATAACCACCTTTTTTGAAGTCGGTTGAAGACAGTAAAATTTCTTTGTAGATATTATGAAAGAGTCAACGTTAGCTTAAGCGAGTTACAACAAAAAATATTTTGATTCGATAAAGTAATAAATATGCAAATAAAAAAACTTTAGTTTTTATCCCCTTTTATTAAGTCTTCGTTTCGCTTTTTTTTAATTACATTAGTTGGCTTCTGTCCAATTACTGTCAGAATACGCTTGTTCGGCATTTATACAAACTGGTTTCAGAACAAACCAAAACAAGCTTTAAAGCGGCTATTTAAAGATGTTTTTAAAGCTAGTCAACTAGATTCGACTAAAACCGAGTTAGTGTATGACCGCACATGGAGTAAACAATATAAATAAGTATTGTTTTGTACCCTGTCAAATTTAAATAGGAATATAGATGAGAAAAACGTGAAGCCACTTTACAGTTAATCTGACGGCATTATGTTACTAAGCTAATGGCTAACTAGGTCCACTGAGTGAACCTTTGTTATGAAAATCGCTCCGGGGTGTCCGGAGCATGCACGCCAACAAAGTTATCATCCCTAAACATAGGTCCGTGGGGTTTAGAGGAAGTTTTCGTTTCCGTGCCTCTAAGATATGGAATGATCTTCCTCCCCCGCTGCGAACCAACATGTCTTTCCCAGTTTTCAAGGAAAAAATTAGGAGGATGCTAATTTCAGTGCAAATTGGAACCTAGATGGAAATGGATGCTACCCCAAAAATCCACAAGAACCCGCTAGGAATGTAAATGCCATCTCTTAGAACAGAATTGCCAGATCTCCCATTTTTCTTCTTTTTAAACCGTGTACCGTTACGTGTTAAAATTGCATTTTTTTTAATGGTTTGTTTTTTTTATATATATATAAATACTTTTGTGTGTTTACCCTTCCCGTATTACTGACTGTGTAAAACGTGCCGCGAGACGGGCGCAGGCTGAAAATCAGCGCCGCCGGTTGTCGACCGGCAGCATGTGAATGCTGAGCTTGAGCCTATTGCCACATATTTGTAACGTGTCTGTTGTTTTTTATTTTTGTATTTTGTTATGTTCATTGTATTGTATTTTTTTTAATGTGGCAATAAATGTCTTTTTAAATTTAAAAATTTAAATTTAAAACCAAAGAAATAATTACGAACTATATGACACACAATGCTAACAATGAAAGCACCTTTGGGTGCTCACACAACAATTTGGGTCAACGTGTAGTAACTGTTACTAGTTGTGTTTCAAAAAGTTACTATTTGGCGACCAAAATGAACCATAATGGTTGCATAGGTTCTGCAAAAAATAACTATCTTGAAAAAGATTAAAAGTCGTAATTTCAAAGTTTAATATCTCCAAAACGGCTTCACCAATTTTTATTAAACATAGCCGAGGACCACCGCAAGGACTCTTGCTTACACGTTAAAAATTAAATCGAAATTGGTCCATTCGTTTGAGTTACGATGCCATAGACAGACAGACTTTGACGTCAAATTATAACACCCCTCTTTTTGCGTCGGGGGTTAAAAAATAAATGAAGCGAAAGCCACTTTTAATTTTCGTTTATAAGTTTTTATAAAGACAGTTTCAATTTAAACCACGTGTTAATAAAAATATAACTGTCATTTTGTAATAGTTTTGTGGCTAAATTACCGCGCAGATATCATTTTACCTTTAACAAGTTCATTTATCATAATTTTAACCTGATACCCACTGCACATTGTGACTATTATAAGCGAGTCTCTCTTTATAAATACAACACAATTTTAAATTGAAACCTTAATAGGTAGCGGAAAATATTTCATCTGCAATGTGAGTGATATAACACTTATTATCTATTTCGATTTTTGTGTGATGAATCAGACCTTGAAAAAATTATAATTTAATCACAACTTATAATAGTAGATTATTGTCGTGGCCTGGAAGTAGCCAATTGCTGGCTGAGTATGAGTATTAAACGGACGAGCTTGCGAGTCCGTTTAACTAATACGAAGCCAGCAATTGCTATTCCAGCCGAGACTAATATAAAGCTTTTCTCAAAAATGATGAATAATTCTGAAATAGACTAAACTTTTTCTCAAAATATATCATAACATTTAATTTTATTCCAATTATTTTTCTTATGCTTTCCCGCCTTTTTTCATTAATCTGTCATCTCCCAGGATAACAGGATCAAAGGAATTTGGGCACAAATTTGTGCCTCTGGGAGAGGACAGGTTAAAAATAAACTGCAGCTGTATTTTTCCACCGAAAACACCACAAGCTGTTTCAGATCCAATAAAAAAAGTCCGAAGTTCCAACAAAATATCTGATACCGCCCATTAGATTTGGCTGTAGGTATACGACTTGTGCCAACATTTCCATGGCCTTTTTAACTTTAAAAAAAAGTTGTGACTGATTGCAGGCGCGCTAATTTATTATTGTCGAGCTAGCGCGCCTGCAATCTTTTTAACTTTTTAATTTTTCGCTGACCATAAACTATGCACTTTACTTTATGATATGTAAAGAATATTGTCAACTTTTACGGACATTTTTGAGAAAAACATATTAGTGAACATAGATAACTTAAATAAATAACTATACCTTCCTTATTATGATAGTATGTATACCTACATAGACAAATTAAGAATTCATTTATTGAAATAAAAGATAATTAAAGCATCAAATGGCTCAAATGAACTCGATCCATAGACCATGTTATGCAGCATTAAAGCAACTACAAACGCTCGCATACCACTAGTAAGCAGCAGTGCAAAATATGACTCGGAAATTACAGATTTATGATAAATACGAACCATCTACTTTATAGAACTTAACAGTGTTGCCAGTAACGGGCACCAATAAATAGAGAAACCGCAATGTTGCTAGCTTTAAGCCTTATTTAGCGAGGTCCTCAATTAAAGGCGCCGTAGTGTGATGGCATGTTCACAACTAATTGGCTTTCCTATCTTTTTGCTTGTTTCATAGTTGCTGTCAGTTAGAGATTTGTTACATTTAGGTCAGTCAAGAGTGTGTAACATACCTTAGTCAATAAAATAAGAAGGAGTTGTAGGAAACAATTACGCATCGGCAAATGATACAAGTGGTTTATGACCCTGTCTGTACACGCATGTAGTACTTACTGGATAGATATTACCTACCTATAGCTGCGCTGGGGCATTATCGACCCCGTAAGGACCTTGTTGGTTTGTGGTTAAAGTTACAGTGTTAAAGGACTTAGACAAACCAACAATATAGTTTTAAATATCATATCGTTTTTTAGTAACTTATTTAACTTACCTCATTTTTCATTAAAAAATAAGTTTTTGTAAAAAAATAAACATTTTCAATCCAAGCTTTCCTAGTGATTGTATTTTTTTCTTGACCGTTTGTTGTTTTTGTTGTTATTCAACTTATATATATATAAGGCAAAAAACGGAACCCTTATGGATTCGTCATGTCTGTCTGTCTGTCTGTCCGTCCGTATGTCACAGCCACTTTTTCCGAAACTATAAGAACTATACTGTTGAAGCTTGGTAAGTAGATGAACCGCATTAAGATTTTCACACAAAAATAGAAAAAAAAACAATAAATTTTGGGGGTTCCCCATACTTAAAACTGAAACTCAATTTTTTTTACATCAAACCCATACGTGTGGGGTATCTATGGATAGGTCTTCAAAAATGATATTGAGGTTTCTAATATCATTTTTTTCTAAACTGAATAGTTTGCGCGAGAGACATTTCCAAAGTGGTAAAATATATGTCTTCTAAAATAAGAGAATGATAAAACTAAAAAAAATATAAATGATCTACATTACCATGCAACTTCCACCGAAAATTGGTTTGAACGAGATCTAGTAAGTAGTTTTTTTTTAATACATCATAAATCGTAAACCGCAATTTACCTTTCATTCAATCACCTTAAATATATAAAAAAAATGTGTACGGAACCCTCGGTGCGCGAGTCCGACTCACATTGCCCGTTTTTTTTAAACTACCAGCGCTTTCGGAAATACCATCGTTGCCAAGAAGAATGCGCCGCAAGAAACTTGTCGATTCAATAATAGGTACCATACAAATTATGCACGCTAATAAAAACTGCACTTTTCCTAGCACTATCGCTTTGTCGACCTACATGCGGACCCAATGGAAAAGTCACACGAACGAATCGGAATCGTTATAGCATCCGATAGCGTTATCGTCAACGTGTCAGGACACTCAACGGTCGAGTTTTATGACTTTATGACAGCCATGTTAATGACCAAGTTTGCGTCATAGAAAGTGTGCTATGATTCTGGTGTTGTACATGTTTGATTAATTTTAGGTTATGTTTATTAGGTTCGCTATCGTATTGCCAACAAACCAACAAACGCTTGATCAAAGGCGTGGTTCGGCACACACTTCATTTGAAAAAGTTATGAACCTAACCTAAGTTTCAGGTAAATCTCCATCTCGCTAGGTAATTATAACATAAATTTAAATGTGAAATGTGACTTTAGTAGCTAAGCCAGGCGCTAGTTTTTAAGTTTATAAAAAAGTTATCAGTTTAACAGAAAGAGTGTGAGTTTTTCAATCGATATGTCGGCGGCCGATCGTAAAATGCCGCCATTTCATGATATGCCTAAAAGTTGGCCAGGCATATCACGATGTGCCTGAGAAACAACACGGCAGATCGAATCGATTAGAGCAATGCTTTCGTTGATATTCCTTGCTCAATACCGGGCACATCGTGATTTTCCGAAAAAAAGAAAAATTTAGGTACGACGAGCGAAGCGAGGAGTAGTTAGTGTGAATTGTGACCACAACGCAACGGCGTTTCATGATATGCCTAGGAATTCCATGATTTGCCTAAACGTCACTAGGCAAATCGTTAAACGGTGAGCTTTGAACGATATGGCGTCCCTTAGCCAATTCATGAAATGGCGCCATTTCACAATATGCCTAGGAATTTCGTAATTAAACCTACATTTTAATTTTAAGACATTAATGTGATTTTTTGTAAATAATAATCATATTTTAATAGATTGTACCTACAGATACCTCTTAAACTCTGAATGAAATGTACGCATTATTTTGTTTTATTTGAATATGCCGTTTTTTATATTTAAAAACCATGAAATCCAGTTTAACACAATATATACTTATACAACAACTACCTAATCGGCTATTTTTAATTCAACGTGGGGCGTGGGTTTATAAGACGGCAGGACATCGTTATCTATTAATTAAAATAACTCCACAAAAAGTTAATCTCAATCTAATGTCAGTTGGACATAAATAGGATCATTATCCATCACTTTATGCAAAATATTAGATTTTATTACCTTGTTTAAAAATAGAAAAACATTAACGACGACTATAGGTACTCGGTCGGTTGCTTCATACTAGTTACATAGAAAAGTGATACTTATAATATTAAGGCAACGACTGCACCTGTCCTAATCATGCCTTTATATTTACGGACTTTTTTTAGAAAAAAAATATGTTTCGGCGTGTTACTAACAGTGGTTAAAGGTTAATTAAAAGAGGTTAAGTTTTAATTGCCTATCCATTTCACATTAGAATTAACTAAGTTTAACCAAGGTTAAGTAAGCATTTTTTGTTCAGTTAGTTAGTAAAAACATTTATTTAGTCTGAAGGCATAACTTCACAGAAATCTATTGTTTATTACAATAATACGATGTTTTTTGAAAATTAAAACAAAATAGAACCATAAACAAAAACAACAAACCTCATTGATCCCGGCTCACTAAAAAAACATTCACTGTCATAAACACAGAGAGGTGTTATTCATGAACATCCATCAAGAGTACTGGCTGTTTGTTTTGTCTATTGTATATATTTTTTATGAAAAGTTTTCCGGCGCGATCTTTTCCCGCGCGTTTGAAAATCGAATGACACGTCCTTGCATGCGCGCGTCGCTCTGTACACTGTACAGATTTGAGTCGGAACAGTTGAACTAGCATATAGTTTTACTGTACGCGCTTGTATTCCGTTTGAAATAGGAGAATCATGTGCGTACTAATTCTGATTTTTTTATACGGCCTCTTAAATGGCTGTTTCATAAATGAAATTACAAGAAATTGTTACTAAAGGCTTCTTTCTGGGTTGCAGAAAACGTTAACAATGTTACGGCGGCAGTTCTTTCTTAAAACCGATTTTCTTTAATCTGGGTAACGCGTTCAGATAAAAGAAATATCTACGTAGGTACTAAAATAATGATAGGTATTGTTGTTTTTAATGTGTTTAGTGAAAGAAAACAAGAAATCCTACTAATATCTAAAATAGGAATATTCGGGAGTGTACGTGTGTCTGTATTTAACACTCTTTCTCGCAAAAATGGTTAGAAGCTTTTTTAAGTAAGTTGGTAAGCAGATAGCTGTATATCTGAAATATTTAACACATAGGCTGCTTTTTATCCTGATATTGCCACAACATCGCAATAAAAACTCAATATTTCAACCCCTAGGATTGGAGACAAAAAATGACGCGGATGCTTTATTGCAACCTCAATAAAATACTCGATGTCGTTTTTTTTTTGTTTAAGAAGTTTTAATTAAGTAGTGAAGTAGTCGACAATATTTACACTAACATAATATACTGATTTCTACGAAAAAGCTACTGTCAATAGCAATTATTCTAAATGCTTTCTAGCAAATTCTATTTTTTGTAGGTGTACAAAAATATCCAGAAAATATTCTTTGAACGATTGAAGTTCTCTACCTACTTCCTCCTATTCATCAATGTCGCACATCATTTCCGAGACGCGACGTGATTTTATTTGGCTATAACAATATTCGCTATTCTTGGCGTCACAATAATATTTTCACGAGAAAATGTTAAGGAAATTCAACGATAGCCATAGTTATGTCACATGGTTTTTTGCCGGAAAAAAAAATCCGGCTGTCATCGCTCGGATCAGTATTCAGCGTTTTTGTGGCGTTATTTTCGTTACTTTCCCCTTAGTTATCATTGTTAAAAAAGACGATATTTTTTATGGAAATGGACGATACTGTGTGTGTGTGTGTATGATTTGATCAAAGCTGTTGTGACTTGTCCTTTCGTTGCCGTAATATCTTAGATGAATCAAAGTCAAAACGTTCGAATATTAACCCGCTCATAGAGTTCCGCTACACTCGAAGAATGTAGTCCGTAGACCTTTCGAGACGCAGGGAAAGACTTTGGGTCACACTCTCCTTGCTCAAACGCGATGTAACTGGGGTGTTATTTTACGTGGTTTTTTTTATATATCAAATAGCTGGCTAACGAGAATGTGGGTCACTTGATGGTAAGTGATCACAGCCGCCCATGGACACCTACAGCATTATTAGGACTGCGGGTGCGTAGCCGGCCTAAAAGGGGGGCTAATGGGGGAGAAAGGAGAGGGGAAGGGGAGTTGGGCCTCCGGATCTCCCACTCACCGTACGAAACACAGTATTAAAAGTACTATTTCACGCCGGTATTCTGTGGGAGTGTGGTACTAACCCGGTCGAGCCAAAGCCGATTATTTTGTAGAAGGTTAGAATCTCTATGAAACCAGTTCACACGGCAGCGACTCTATTACTTCAAAATTTGTAAGAACAGAAAATGGTTTTCAAAAAACAAATATTTTATACCGGGTGGGCCCTTTAACAGGAGCAAATAAAATATAGATCATACTTACTCGTCATACTCATCGACATAAGTTCAGCAAGTTTTAAAAATACTTGGGTCTATAGATTTTACTTTTTTCATACAAGTTAAATAAGATTATTAATTATCAATGTATGCAGCCTAGAGCCCAATATTGACGTCGACCCTCATGCTACAAACGTCAAAATCTTGGTTTATTCAAATTGTTTATTTGAATAAACTAAAAAGAATAAAAACTAAATACCTAATTATTTTTAAAGTCACTGAACTAGTGTCGTTCAGTTTGACGAGTACGATCTTCGTTTTATAATTATTTGCTTTAATTAATGGGCCCACCCGGTAGACGACTCTTGCAACCATCAGTTATAGTTAGATACTAAGTATTTTCAAAGACCACAATTAATATTGAATCTAATTTACCTAACCATGACTTTCCACAATAACTATGAAACAAGCTCAGATCTTTTAACAATAATCAATGGCTCTGAGAACGGATTATTGACTAACTTTTTGAATCGATACTCTACAAATAGAAAGAATGCTTTATAATTAAACGGACACTATCGAACCCACTCTCGGTTCAACATCGATACATTTCACACCCCCAGTACACAATAGGCAACCATAAATGAAGGAAATAAGGAATTTGTCGAAGTTATCGCTTAAGAAAGTTTCGTCTTGTCAACAAATAGAGTTAATTTACACACATAAATATTGTTTGGACTGTTTAATTGGAGGTAAAATTTGATTGTAAATTGTGAAGTTCTGTGCAGTGAAATCATTAACTAAGGAATTGATTTATCCGTGTGTATTAGTAAGTGTTTCAGACAGTGTTAAAAGTCGTACTTTCATTTATAATGTAAATAGGTACAAAAACTCAGACTTGGCTAAGGGTTATGGCGGGGCTAAACCGACTCTTTATTTACTTGTACCTGTAATATTCTCGATCCCCTGACAGATAACATTATTATGTAAAACTTTTTATTATACATACAATACATGAAAATAACAAATTACATGACAAACAATTGTACAAAGGTCACCCTTTATGCGACTGGCTGGAGATCAGAAACAAGAGTAGATACAAGAAGTGTACGTTTCGCCAAAATGGCTTCTTTAATATATTCATATTCATATTTATTCATTCAAATTCATGCCAATAATTATGTTTATCTTATCTTCAAATAGAGTAGTATTCTAAAAAAAAAAAAATTAGTCCATCAGTTAAATTAATATTCGCCAATTAAACAAAAAAAATCATGAAGATATGGGTAAGGCCGCGAATTTTAACCAATGTGACATAGAAATAACATAAAAAAAATACGTGGCGTTACCATAAAACGTAACGCAAATTTTATAAAGCCTAGATCAAACTGGTAAAAATTCCCATCAGATAACGTATGTATGAAAAAAAATACATGTCATATAATAAAGTGAAGTTTTTAGTTTTACTAGAACTTTCTGACGATACTGATCTTAAATCTGTCCTATATGAGATCTATAGAGCTAAACATGAGAATGTGGAAGTAGAAGTACCCTCTAGTTGACGAACATCTTTCCAAAAGTGTATCTTTACATGCCTCTCTAACACTGACAATAAGGTGCACATTTATAAGCATAACGAATTTGGATGTGTTTTTTTTTATTCGACTGGATGGCAAACGATCAAATGAGTAAGAGATCACCACCGCGCCCATAAAAATCTGCAACGCCAGGGGTATTGCAGACGCGTTGCCAACCTAGAGGCCTATGATGGGATACCTCACGTGCCAGTAATTTCACCGGCTGTCTTACTCACCACGCCGAAACACAACAGTGCAAGCAGTGCTGCTTCACGGCAGGATTAGCGAGGAAGATGGTGGTAGCAATCCGGGCGGACCTTGCACAAGGTCCTACCAACTAGTTGTGAGCATGCTTGTGACTTCGACTGTACAAGCTATTAAATACCTCAAAGAAATGGCCAAAACCCTAAATCACAGGTTTTACCAATTTAGGAAGTAGTATCTTAGTTAAGTGGACAATGTAAAAAGATGTTTTGGAAATAAATTATTATGATTATTAAGTTTAGGTAACAAATGAACTAAGTAGGTAAGTGAATCTCTCCGTTTGTCTCTCACTTTAAATACGCTATGCATGTAGCAGGACGTGAACACAGAACTCGCCACAATTCTCTTGTGCCGATCCCTGCACCTACAGATTAAAATTTATTTAACTTCAAAATATCCATCTAACTAACTTACTGTGCGTGCAGTCATTGGAAACCTAATAATAAACTGGTGTAAGTTAGAATTTTTCTGTGTGAACTTCCCTTACCACATTTTTTCGTTACGTTATGTACAAAATACGTAGCATTTTGTAAAAATGTAACGTAATCGTAACGAAAGTGTAACGTATTTTATACAAAAAACCGTTTATCATGGTGAATAACGACATTTTGAACATAATAACACATGCCACTTACATGGAAAGATTACCTATCGTATGAAAAAACAACCAGTTAAAAATAATCACTACTTACCTTAAAATCGAACAAGCACTTTCGACGTTTTTCGAAAAAAAAACCTCCGCGTCACTTTTGATGGCTGTTTGTCAACAAACTGATGAGATTTATTTATCTCATCGATGTTGCCCTATTAGAGTATTAGTTGCCAGTGTACAAAAACAAATTTCTACCGAAATTGGCGTTAAAGGTAGCTTAATTAAGCGTCACCTAAGTATTCGTAACGAAAACGTGGTTTTTTGGCACGTGAAAAGAAATAAATATAAAACAATGATAATTATTTGATTATCATGATTCCGCAATCGGTAGGACTATCGTTATATCATAAAATTTTGTTTAAACAAAATCATGATCATGAGAAGTTAAATAGCATGAAAATAATAAGGTATTAAGTACTCGTGGTCAAAAAAAATAGTCAATTTTCGTTACGTTTTGGACGGTAATATATTTTATTATTTTTTGAAAAGGGTTTAAATCAATTATCTCATTTGCGACCTTGAGAGTTTATATCGTGTCATATAATAAAAAAAAAAATTAAACCTCTAGGTGTTATCAGTTTTTTTTATCAGCGTTCCAAATTTGAAACGTCCAAATTGGTCAAAATTCGCGGCCTTACCCATATAGCTAGTTAAAGTTCCACGTGACGCGTGCGATATTTTTAGCAAGGTGTGACGTCACAGGACCCTCTCCCTAAATCTGACGCGCTTCATCTTTGTAATTTTGCTTGATTGACAAAAAAATGCGTCTCCAATATTTTCTGATAGAATTGAAAAAACTGACGCACAAAATAGAATTATTATTTCTTACCCAAGAAACTACCCAATTCTGTTAAAATCTCTACGTGCCTTCACAAAACATTGCCAAAATATTTTTTTGTATTATGAAAATTCTCTTAAAAGACAGACCATAAAAGAGCACTCAAGAAATCACAGCAGGTAGTTTTTAGGTCATCGCCTCATAACCATAACCTTTCAGTCGGGAGATTTGGTAAATAAGTAGGGGATTTGGTAAACAGGGGTGGAAATGGTGTTGTGACGGTAATGTTTTGTTGTGAACGATTTATAGTATAGCCCGTGCAGGACAATTAGCTGTCACCGCTTCTCACTTTGCGTTGAGAAGAGCACAGGGAATGTGTGGATGCGAACTGCGAACATGATTAAATATAGAGTCAATGATATACAGCCTTGTTAATAAACGTGGAGTAGAGTAGGTTTAACTTTAATTCGAGGTTGAACTTGAGATTAGTAAAATTCAGTATTAATATACATGAAGTAAGGAAAGAGTAAGCTAATCCAGGCTTAGTCTCGGACTAAAACTTAATCCTTGGTGATGCCTAGTTTAACGATGGAGTAATATTGGAGTAACCTAACTTTTCTGTTTGACGATTGTTGGTTGTGGTTTGCCTGTGGATTATTTGAAATTCGTTGTAGTAAATTTATTTAAGTACCTACCTAACTACTATTTTTGCATGCATATAGCATAGTATAGCATGGATTATTATGCCGAAGATTTGCATGTCGTGCAAGAGCTTGAAGAACTCGAGGAATTAGAACAGGAGGTGGTTGGTTAGGCATGAAAAATTATACAAAGTTCGCAAAAATCCTTTCGAGCTTACGAACACGAATTTAAAACTAAATACCGATTTAGCCGTGATACTGCCAATTTCATAGTTGATATGGTGAAAAATGAAATAGCAGGTGATGCGAGAGGTCATCCGCTTTTGACTCATTTTTTCAGTTTCAGTATTATTTTATTCCCGTAATAACAAACAATGATGTTGAAGTGACCGTTTTCAAAAGGCTGACAATCTACGCTGAGTCGCTGACAATGCAAATATACATGTTCTGGTGGCCAGCGTCAGAACTAATTACCACTACACTTACACTATTGTGACTATAACAAGAGTGAGCGAGATACACTACAAAACAACGCCATGCTCGGCCGCATTTATAAATATTATTTTTTTGTATTTTTTACTTATTTAATTGTATACTGTAGTTTTGAAGTATTTTATTTGTAATTATTTTATGTTGAAAAAATGACTTTCTGCCAAGTTTCTTGCGGCGCATTCTTCTTGGCAATGATAGTTTTTCCGAAAGCGCTGGTAGTTTAAAAAAAATACGTGTAAAAGTGCCCACTGCGGCCTATTTACTGAATAAATGATTTGAATTTGAAGGATGTGGGTTCATACCACAGATAAAGACATTTCTTGTTTTTTTCTACGATTCATTCCTCGTTCATTCATGACTCATTCTTTTATTTTTTCTCACGCTGGGTTGCCATTGTTTACGTCATAGTCTAGGTTTAAGAAATGTTTAACTAATACCTCACTAGTCCATGTTTATTAATACATATTTTAAAACTGACTTAATACTTATTTAGTCAAGGAGTAACTAGTACAAGTGTAAGTTCGAATTAAATTCGATTTAGATGTTTTTTATTAATAAGGCTGATAGAGTTTAATTTTTACTTACGTAATAGATAGTGTAAGACATATTTTTTTAGCGTATAGACTGCGATTATCTTAAATGAGCACCCGGTATTGCGGTGCAATGCAATTCCATGCCTGAATTCATTATACTAGAAATCGAGTCGCAAAAATTTTCACTTAACGCTAAAACGTAAAAAAATATTTTTTTACTAATCCTTAGTTAATATAATTTAAAATAGCTAAGACCTATTGATACTTTAATACTATTACTATCCTAATATTATAAATAGGAAGAAAGCTCTGTCTGTCACCACTTCATGCTCAAATCGCTGAAACAATACGGTTAAAATTTTAAATGGAGATAACTAGAGACATTTGGTACGACGTAAGATAGTTTTTATCCCGGAAAATTGCATAATTCTCGCACACAAACACAAACCTCACGCCTGTACTCCCAAATGGGGGTAGACAGAGCACACGAAACGTTACCGCTTCGGAGCCACTTTTAGAAAATTTAATAATAATAATAATTCTCGCAGGATAGCGATGAACGAATTCTTGAAAGATGGAGGCGCGTGCTAGGTATATAGTAAGTTCATTATTAATTAAAACCACATTGTTCCTCTAGTCTAGGGATTCCCATGAAGCTTAAGGAAAATCTTGGAATTCCAAATTGACTGCCAGATCGAGTGATTTACATGAGCAAAACCCCACGTTTAAAGGATGTAATATTTTATAAACTGGGGCTGTCTCTACGCCACTTCTGTCCAGTTATATGCAACTTGCCGGCGTCGCGTCGGCGGCACCTCTGAAGCCGTTGGCTCAGCTTTCGAGCATTACGAGCGTCATCGTGAGTCGCAACATACGATGCAAACAGAGTCAAGTGAACTAATAATATCTCCAATGTCGCTGGTAATTGTGAGGATGGTTAAAGGATACAAGTTAATTGTTGCAACCTTTGTTTGAATGTTTGAATCAGTTGCCAAGACAAGTGTTTTGACCCTCGTACAAGATGCATCTATAATCTTAACTGCAAAGTTTTGGTATAATCTATTAAATCAGGCGTTACTTTGCAGAGATCTAAAACAATTACTAAAAACAATTACCTACTTTGCTTACCGGCGACCCCGACACCGCTGCCGTCGCTGCGGTTGGCCGTCGTCGCGCTCGCGGTTGAGCAAAGTACCTAATTGTTTTTAGTTAATTGTAAAGTTTTTACTCTGCTTATTATTTCATTCTTTTGGCTACGGGAACTTGTCCTGCGCATGTCCGACACGCTCTTGGCCGTTATATTTTTCTTTCTTTCGATTACGTCTCCAGAATCAGTGTGGATGAGTCTACCAGCTCGTATAGAGGTGAGACGGCGCCATTTTTAGTGCGTAAGCTAATCAGCTCGGATTTGGTGTTGCCATGATAAATGACACCGCGCGTCCAGCGCCGGCGGCGTGAGAACTGCGCCCCGGCCACGTTATTGGGTTACTTACTTGTGTTAGACAACGGTGTACTCCACAAGGGACTATCCTAATAAACTGTCATAAACACCTAACGCCCAAGTCAAATTTTTAATATATGAACCTCAAACTTTATGTCAGTTATGATAGAGTTTGAAGTTCAAATTACAATAATTCCTTTATAAAGGACTCTGGGCGTTAGGAGGATAAGTAGAGACGAGTGAAAGAGAAAAGGGGAGACTTTTGCCCAGCAGTGGGACACAGTACGAGCTAAATAAGAAAACAGTTTTTAATTATTATAATAATAAAATCATATAACGTTTTAAACTTTCGTGATTCTCACTCATAGTCAAAATACCACAAACGGGACTTATCACGCTATTATTGCAAAGTAATATTTACCTCGACGTTTCGGCAACGTTACAGTTGCCGTGGTCACGAGTAGACTGAAGTGTGGGGTGTCAAGTCTGCCTAGCAGCGCGAGTTCTTCGAACTACCGCACTTGATCACTAATAGTGCCGGCACTCGTATCACGAACTACCCGCACTTGTTCACTTTTATTAGTCACCGTTATGAAAAAAATAAAAATAAAATAAAAATATAATAATAAAATCATTTATTGCCACATAAAATAAGGCAGGATTACACAAATAGAAAAATACAATTATATTATACTATATCAGCCTTATATTACACTTAGGGCCTGTTTCACCACTTGTCAACTAACTTTAAGTGACGGATATCAGTGATGCCGTCTCTGTTTGTTTTGCCCGAATAAACAAAGATGGCAATACTTTTATCCGACACTTAAAGTTAGTCGACAGGTGGTGAAACAGGCCCTTATACTCGTATTATATTAGGCTATTTACTGTAGACGTGTTAGAAATTTTCTTGTGGTGCACCAGCCTCTTTTAAAACTAATTTAGAATATCACGAGTGTCACCGACATAGCCAGGCGGATTAGCGTAAAGTGCAATGGGTAGGCCAAGCGAAAAACAAGAGAATGCAATAATAACATATTTTATTAAAAAACATAAGTTTAATTTTCTAAAAATAGATATAAGATAAATAGATATAAATGAAGCGAAACAATTTGTAGTTTGTACTTAGTGTTGTAATAAAAAATCTTGTGAACGAATATACTGACAGGGTCAAAGAGGAGTGGACCCTCGACGGTCAGTCAGGCGAAGACGAGCATTCGTATCAAGTGACAATCAATTATTGCGACGAAATAATATACTGAAGTGACAACTTTTTTCGTCACACTAGACTGCGAGGAAGCGATTTTACTTCTTCTTTTAGTTGGTTCGCGGAGACGTATCGATTTCCTACTTCCGTAATTTAGTAGATTAATGAGTTTAACTTTCTTTAAAGCTAAAAATTATGATTATTTTTGGTAAGATCTCACAGTGTCTAACATGACTCCAACATGGTTACACCACAACGCCCCAAACAAATTGACCCAAAATCGTTTGGCTAAGTTCCAATTTGAATTAGAAAAGCGAAAGATACGACGTACTCCTTTTATTTTTTCATGTTCAAAGGACTATTATAACAAGACCAAACACGGCTCGGTTATGTTTTTCTGTCTTGTACATCTAGTGCCTAGCTTCCATCTCCATCATCAGGTTGGCTTGATGTTACCATATTAGTAACAAGTTTCGTATCAATTCCACAATAAGGAATGAGTGAAAATCAAATTCAAAAATTTCTATACATTCATAGATTCAAAGATATGAGTGAAGCTAATACAAAAGTGTGTAAAGCGTCAACATTATGCTGAGTGGGGCCCTGTTTAGGTAGACTACTTATTCGATGTTCTTGTTATTTATTATTAACCCCCTACGCAAGAAGAGGGGTGTTATAAATAAGTTTGACCGCTATGTGTGTCTGTTTGTGGCACCGTAGCTCTTAAACGAGAGAACCGATTTGAATTTGAAATTTTTATTTGAAAGGAGGTTTTCTAGCGATGGTTCTTAGACGTGTTTTATCAAAGCCGTTTTTGAGATATTGAAATTTGAAGTGACAATGTCGGGGGTTTTTTCCTTTTAATTTATTTTTCTGTGTATCGAATATGTGTAAATAAATGATTCTCTCTCTCTCTCTCTCTTGCTCTAAAAACTCAGAGCTATTTAGCTGGGGTTCAAATCCACAACCATCTGCTTTAGGCAACAGGTCAATGAAATAGGACAGTTCGCTTTGCAAATATACGGAAGTAAAATGGTTACTGTTTCAGACAACGCAGGAGGTTTTATTGGTGATCTCACGCGTGTCGTATCCTTATATTTAGCCAATTGATCGTTTAGTTGAACTAAATATGACTTGAAAATACGTCTTACATCTACATACCTAATCGTCATGATTTTGAAATAAGTTTTTATTAAAAAAATTACTTTTTTTGACCCCCGACGCAAGAATAGGAGTGTTATAAGTTTGACCGCTATGTGTGTCTGTCTGTCTGTCTGTGACACCGTAGCTTTTGAACGGGTGGACCGATTTGAATGCGGTTTTTTTATTTGAAATCAGGCTTTCTAGCAATGGTTTTTAGACATGTTTCATTAAAACTGGTTCAGCCGTTTTTGAGATATTGAACTTTGAAGTGACGGGGGTTTTCCATGTTTTTGTTGGTTAGGTTATGTTGAATGTTCTTGCATTGTATGTGATTTTCTCACGATGTTTTCCTCCACCGTAAAGCTCGTGGTAAACAAACGTAATTTCTCACATGGTTTCTGAAGAACTCAGGTGTGTATAGGTTTTCAAAGCCGCTTGAGCGTGCCCTAACCCTAATCGGGGGTTAAAAGTACATTTAAGGTCCTTCGTGTCGATAAGTACACGAAGGACCTTAAGTGTACGGTCAAGGACTTTAATTCATGAACCATTTCACAGTAAACGTCATAGTGACATCGCAATAATTAACAGCGAAAACTTATGACTTTTGCTTTGAAAAGGTTCCATGGTGGCTCCTTGACCGTAACATCTTTGATGCTCGACGATTTAGTATCTTAGCGACTACCTTTGCGTATCCTTGTATACCCTGTAAATATTTTACTACTACCGTAGACCGTTTATTTAATATGCTGTCAATATCTCAGAGTTTATAGCGAAGAGCGCACGATGTCATCGATACGGAAAATATAATATGAAATTTAGGTTACAACGTCCCGTTCTTTGGAGATCTAACTCAGTATTACCGAAGGCATATCCTATTGTTCTAGGGCCTGCCTGGGGCGGTCGTGCACATTGTTTATTGTGCATGAGGGTATATCTATAAGCTTGAAAATATCTATCGAAAGATCATAGAGCCTAGAGGATATTTGATATACCTAGCCAATCAATTGACGTTTTTTTATGAGCCGTAAAAACAATATTCAATTAATAGATTTTTTACAGCGTTAATGAGCTGTGACGTCACTTAATTGCTAACTTTTACAATTTATTATTTGTAAGGACATTCTCACCCACTTTCAGTGCTCATTGAATTTCAATTTAGCGTATACTTCTTAATATTTAAATTGGATGACAATGCAAGTACATTAGTACAATTAACAAAAAGTCCATCGTTCCCTGGTGACTGAGGATCGTGGCGGGAGTTTAAATTTTATGGGAAACAATAGAGACCCGAAGCTGATCGTAGTTGGGAATACGAATGGTAAACGAGCCCGGGGCAGATCTCCTACCAGATGGACCGATCAAATTAGGGACTCCAGGTCCCCGAGGTTTAGCTCCGTCGTCAGGGCTGCCATGGACAGAAGCCGATGGAAACAAATAATCCTATCCAAATGTAGACCGCCCGTTGATGGGTCCTCTATTGTTTCCCATAAAATTTAAAGTCCGATTTTAACAATCCATAACGTTATTCATCATAATTTTTGCAAGTCATAACATTAAACAGTATAAAGTGGAGTTCTGATTTTCGCAGGTCATAATTATTGTAAGTCATAAAATTGTTTAATTAAAACATTCGATGTCCATATGTATGCCATTCCATAATATTACAGGCAATAAACTAGTTTAAGGGGCTGTTTCACCATCCATTGATTAGTGTTAACTGACGGTTAAATGTGATGCCGTCTCTATTTGTTTTGTTCGAATAGACGGAGATGGCATCACATTTAACCGTCAGTTAACACTAATCAATTGATGGTGAAACAGCCCCTAAGTATAATAATTGTTGTAAGGTTTTTTTTCGCAGGTTATAATGATTTATAGTCCCCTGATAAGTTAGTCATAACATTTAACATCATAATATTAAATTAAATAAAAACACTCGTAATAATTATAAGAATGAATTCAATTATTTATCAGAAAAATTAAATACATACTTAATATTTTAACTACCGAATGTATACTTAACTGTAGTTGTATGCATAAAAGTTCATAATAATAATTTTTATAGGAACATCGAGGATCAAAAATCATTTGTGAAGCAATATTATCCAGGCTGCTATAAAAAAAACTAACATCGAAGGCTAACGCTACGCTCCGCTTCGCTCCCGCCTTAGCCTTCTCAACCTAACCTATTCGAGTCGCTTCTGCTCCGAACCGTCTTGCTCGCTCGCTTCGGTCGCTCGCACAAATCAAATTGTTTTCAACATAATTTATATTCGTCATATTAGCTAAAGTCGTAGTTAAATGAATTAGCACTTTCAAATGTATGCCTGGAAATGTTTCTGAGTAATTATCTATATGCCTATCAATGTTATGGATTTGGTTTCTTAGACCTAGACACTTTAGGCATTAAAACGATGTGAGTAACAACCATTAGTACGGTGAAATATATGGCGTAAACCACGCGTTAACTATTTCTAAATAATTATCGTTAGATCTTTGAACGTTATAGTTAAAAATGTATGACTTTTGTGATTATAGAATTTAATATTATATGCCGTTAATATTAGAGCTAATAAACATTATACTGAACAAAAATTATGACTAGTGATGTTTATGTTTATAAATTACTTATATGGATATCAATTTCTGAACATCGAAATTCGGAACAAAAAATGTATGGGAAACAAAGGGATCCCTCAGCTTCTCTAGGCTCTCATTATGTGGCCAAAATATGTAAGGATTCGTTGGTGACATAATTATCGTGGACAGACGAGTTTTCATCTTGAGCAAAATGTACAGCCAGCAAAAAAGGTTGTATCAAGAATGATTATTTTAACAAAAAAATATTTTCGTGCTTTGTAAAATTGTGTTCTGTTAGAGCTACTTGCATTTGGAATTATTGTTTAATTGCGTCAAATACTATAAGCAACGCGTAAATTCAGGCTCAGTCTAGACCCGCAGAAAAAAAACATACAAGTTCCACTGCATTACGGCGCCATAAAGCAAACGAGTTTGAAGTATTAATCAACCGCTGCATGCAGCGTGCAATGTAATGCAACTTCTACGATTTTTATTACTGTGCTAAACTGTGCTTAGGCTGCCACGAAGTTTAACATGGTGTACAAGGTTTAGCGTTACCTACATTGCGACAATCGATGACCACTTGAGTACTGGTTTTGCTCCTTAACTACGCAATCTAAATAGTGCACTTGCACGATGTTATACAAAAAGTGGATAAACACACGGGTATCTTTGTAAGTTTCGTTTACCTACTACTTACGCAATACCGCATAAGCAATATTTACACCTGATCTGAATATAAAACGACGTTGTCGAATAAAATAATAGGGTACCTACATATCGACGTCATTATTTATTAATCCCAAGATACAGATGTAATAAAAAAAAAAAAATAGCTGGAAAAACAAATAGCACAGTCACGCAAACTATTATATCCGTACCAAATGTCAAATCAATCTGATGGCTTGGCGAAAATACAAACTGAAACATGGATGCACGGAAAAACCAGAAAAAGAGACCAGCGCTGGGAATCATACCCAGGTCCTCAGCATTCCGTACTGCGTGCTATACCTCTACACCACCACTGGACAGAAGTACAGACACAAATTTCTCCTATGCACCACATATCTCAGCTTGTTTGTTTTATTATTTAGTCACTTAAGCAGCGACACTAGCGACATCTATGTTGTAGCCCTCATCGAGAAACTTTCAACACTCCATTGGAACTAACCGCTCACCCGGACAAGAGATGTCGCTATTAAGCAATCAAATTCAAATTAATTTGATTGATCTGATGGCTTGTATTGACATCGTAACGTGAACTAGGTTTGTAAATAGCAGCTTTAAAAAAAACTGAAAGAACAGTTCTCATATGACATATCTAATGGCACGAGCTTGTCAATAAAACATTTATTACACTAACAAGCAATTCATTGGTCCATTATGATGCAAAACATGCTAATTAATTGCGTGTTGCCAGATCTGGAATCTTATCAGCTGTCTTATTTGGCGGCCTCATAAAGCTTAGGCCAATCACAATCCGATACGAGAAATTGATTGCCTTTACCTATTCTACAGTAGGCGAGACTTGTCATCTGTAAATTTAGAAGCCATTAAAATGTTGCTGGTAACCGAAAACCGGCTGAGTCAAGTTGGATTCATGCACAGAGGCCATGTCTAACACATAGACGCCTCCTATACCTTTACCCTAAAGGTCTCTACCCATTATACCGTATCATGTCATGATAGAATTATCAACGTGTCAGGCAGAAATATATTCTTTGTATTGGAAATTTGGACAGTATGAGGCTCTGTCCACTAGCACGGTTCCTAACCAACCGTCGCCGTCGCGTATCGTGTTGATATTCCGTTTCTGCTGTGCTACTACCAAACTCTAAAATCGAAGTTCGTATCGTACCGTCCCGCTGACGCTTATATTATTTAATACGAGAGTGAGAGGGACGATACGATACGAACTTCGATTTTCGAGTTTCGTAGTAGCCCTGCTGATACGTTCCTATTATTACGATCATGGCACAGAATAGATAATAGTACAAGTAGTCATGGCGTAGGACAATGTAGTGTAGTGGGTAGAGTACCTTTATCCTAGACCGTTTGACAGAAAGAAGTGGTGAAAACGATTGCGATTTGAACGATGAATGATTGAGGCCTAAGATAAAAGCTATAAACAACAATCTTATAGGTATGCTGGAGTAGGTACAAAAAGAACAGTCAACAATATCAGCGCATTATAATTATTATAAAATATTTTTTTAGAAACTTTTTCCTTTTGGGGTACGAATCTCCAAAATAGTTAAAAGAAATAAGTACATTTAAATAATTTATTTTAGGCTTACTTTGCGGAGGTCCATATCAATGAATAAAATAATTTCTTGCTTATATTTGCATAAGCTTCTATTGTAATTGAAATTATTTAGTTCATTTAAGTACATTTAATTTATTTGCCTAGGTACTCAATAATAAATCTCGTTCTCTCCTTAAATTCATGTTACATATAAAATCTAATTACTGCTATTCTTTTACTCTACCAACTCCTTCAGATTGCAACAAAACATTGCAAGTTTTATAGATTCTTCTAAGTCACTATGCTCTTGACAAAGTTGGCTCTTGACATGGTTTCCCCTGGCCTTTTACATAGCAGTGCCTGGAGTCCGAGTTCATAGTTGGCAATAAAGAGCGCTGCTGCCTAGTCTCACATTAGGACCCTTTACAACAGCCACAGGAAGAGATGGACGCTACGTCCTATTCTAATAAAAAAAATATAGTAAAAAATATTGCTTCATTCTATAAAATTATTGTTAATCCAGAATTTTGTTCCAACACTGAACTTGATGTAAAAGATACAAATCCAAAGTTTTATTATTATTTTAGTACATACATACCTTTGCCATGTGTAGCAAACTCTTTGGAGTTTTGTACTTTTTGGTGTATTTTTTGTAAAGTTCTTTTTTTGTATATTTTTCTTTTATGTGTTACTTGTCATTATTGCTTTGTGTTGTGTTTTCAAGTCAAAATATTATATTTCAATTTCATCATATTATTTCTTCGTTTGCTTTTTAGTTATAACAGTCCATTCATACGTTTCACCATGCCTTTGCTATATCTATCAGCACCTGTCCCTTTTATAGAAGAAAAGAGACAACAGTTGCAATAAAATCTAGTTTGTTAAACGGACAGGATGTCGCAGCAATAAAAGCACAGCACTAAACGAAGGCCTATTTAAGCCAGTTAAATGAGCGTAATTTTAGCTACCACTAAATTTAGTCTGTGTGCGGTCCATTTTCTTAAACAATTTATGCGATCGGTGCCTTTGGTTCGCTATCTCTGCGCGACGTGCTAACCAAATCAGTGATAATATGCATAATGGTTATGGTAAAGGAACTATTTGCGACGATGATCAGAGCGTTGATTTGTTTAATTGGTAATTTGATTTAAAATGGAGGTCGAGGATGCGAATTATTGTCAAGCCTTGGTTTTATTCTGCACCTGTGGTATCTTTTATTGGATGTACAACATACTTACTCTATTAAAATGACAATTGTGATTTAATTTTGTCTAAATAGGTTGCGTGTGTTGAATCTAAACGACGTATTGTTGGGACACCAGTGGCATTTGATTTGTGAAGAAATACTGGTAAAGTATCGACATCATTTAGGGACAGATTCCAGTAAATCTCACTCAGCTCACAAAGATCGAATATTTTTCACCACGTAGTACAGAGGGGCTACTACGAAACTCGCAAATCGAAGTTCGTATCGCACCGTCCCTTTCACTCGCGTATTAAATGACATAAGTTCGAGTTTTGCACTTCGTGGTGTAGGGCCTGTACAGTACCTACTGCGCAGATTATAGAGTACCTACTTACTTTACTTCCCCATTGCTATGCTACTAATATGAACGCGAAAGTTTGTGAGTATGTGTGTATACATGTGATGTACCTTCACGATAAAACGGCTGGACGAACTTAAATGAAATTTAGTAAGTACTCATAAATATGTAGGTAGTAAGATAGACGTCTGGCATCTGGATAACATAGGCTATTTTTATCTCGATATAAAACACGAGAAAGAAACATACCAAATCAAAAAAAATAAGTATAAAATTGTTAAAAGTTAATACACAGTGATCCTTTAAAAGTGTTCCGAAAACAAACAGAAAAAACTGGGAAACTATCGAAACAGTTCATTCTGATAAAGTGTATAAATCAACAGATCGCTATTTATGGCATGCTCGTAAACAACTCGAGTTGGGAACGACAAATTTATGGCCTGCATTCGCTATTGTTGCAACTTTAAAATTCGTTCGTCCTTCCTCTATTTACCAAAATTTGCCATCTGTCCGGAAGCAAATTGTTAGCAATAATCTATGGAGTATTAATAACTATTGAATTTAGTTGTAGTTGAAAGGTTCGTCTATATCAATGAGGGTTTCTTGCCTTAACTTGAATATACATATGTCTGTCCCTCTATGGCATCGTAGCTCTCCAACGGATGGACCGATTTCGATAGTTTTTATCACGTGAAAGTGTATTCTAGACAGTGGTTTTACTTATTTTTTTGCGATATTCAACTTTGAAATGAAAATATCGGATGTTTTTCAACTTTTCTGGGTAGGCTGTTATCGGTGCATCTATATTTCAGTTTGTATTTTCCATATAAATTCAAAACACCTAAAGTATTTAAATCGAGATGGTCAGTAATGATTAAAACGCCTAAACTTTTCATTAAGGCAAAGTTGTTCCGCGGGACAGCAAACCTCAGCTATCTACAAGTCGTAGAACATGTATATCAATGCTTAAAATACTTTAACCCCGCTACAATAACACAAAAGCCTTCCCATAGCCATCACTAATGTACGACACAGCTATACCTTACCTATAGCTTACCTAGCGCTCGAGATTATATCGACTAGCGATATCATCGCGGCGTTTAGAATACACCCGTGAGACGTCAATCCACGTTTGGCATAATAAGGTTGCGATTTTGTTGCGATAGAATTTATAAAAAACTTTTATTTTGAACTTTGAGAAGTATAGCTGGTATTGCGATAAAAATCTTCGACAAGAGATGATAAAAATATTGAAATTTGACCGATTTCGGACCCGCGGCCACTTTCCCGTGTGGTAGCCTATGAGCCTATGACCTAAGGCTTAAGGTTTGATCTACGGCCTCTTGAACCCGGGCTCAGACTTCTGATTTTTTCAGAATTTAACTGCTAAATTATATTTGGAATTACCACAAGCTCTAAGGCGAAGGAAAAAATCGTGAGGGTGCACTCTCCTGCAAAATTCAATGGTAGGTACTCGTACTTCTGACTACTTCGACTCAAATTAATTACGGTGCTGCTGCTGGTGCACCTTGAAATTACTGACATAGCCAGTTTAGGCTTTAAAAAAAAACTTTAGCTTACGAAACTTATTTACGAAATTCGAAATTTGAACATTATTATTGTATATTAAATGTTATTATAACGGATAACTCACGTCTTAAACCGAGTATAGCTCGACATGTTTCGGGCTATTTCGTAGCCCTTCCTCTCAGGAAGCAGTGTGCGTGTTGCGGCAGCCGCCGGTTCGCGTGCTCCTGAAAGGAAGGGCTAAAATAGCCCGAAACATGTCGAGCTAAACTCGGTTTAAGACGTGAGTTATCCGTTATAATAACATTTAATATGAGTGAGTCTCACGGTAGTTTATGTTAAATTATTATTGTATCGTTCTATTTGTGCTAATAATATAGGTATAAGAGTAGGTAAGAAAGATGACAATTATGCGAAGTTTTAATTTTGAACTTCGGAATAGACTCCATAGAACTTGGATGCTTCACTAGAAGTCCATTCGGTACAAAATCTACTCAGAGTAGAATCATCAAAACAGCATTTTTTCATTTGAGCTACTACTAGGTCCTGAGTGTTCTATGAAATTATGTCTGAAAATCTGAAAAGCTTACACTAATTCTTCACCTAGTATTAACATGTGTCACAAAGTAAAGTAAGTTACGTATACATTAGGTTATTAATGACATTTAAACGATTCCTTCCTTTTTTATTGCAGGCAAAATTAAATTGATACAAATTAATCGGATTTTGATTTGGACACAAAAAAAATCGAGGGGCATGTGCCGCATTTAATGTTGCTATCAGAAATCAAAAGTGAATACCGACTATAATTACAAAATATGTGAGAAGAAATAAGTCAACAGGAATAAATTCTGAAACGTGAGATAGTATTATGTCCTAGACAGGCATAGAATAATAGCTATTGTTCAAAATCCACGCCTAGCTGTTTAGCATCTTTGGATGATAGGGATGAGGACAGCACAATAAGGGTAACACATTGCTGTATTCGATCGATCGTCGATAACCATTCAGCCATTCAGATTTTATCGATACCGGCAACTATTGTGACTAAAGTCATATACGTTATAGAATTGTCACAATACGCTTTAAATATTGCCCGCGTTGACCATTACAAGGCATTATTCGATTTCCGAACCGAGGTACTTAATTATAATAACGAATAGTGTCGCATTCTAGTTTAGGTGATTTATAAATCGCTCCATTTTTAAAAATAAACGCTCGATATTTGTGCTTACGGAAAAATAAATTATTTAAAAGAGACGTCCACGCCACGAGCCAAACTGGTTGCCCGCTTTTATGATCTGTTGTGTGATAAGTTTTTATTACGATTCGTAACGGACAATTTATATTTTGTTACTTTATAGTAGTAATGACAGGGTGGTGACAGCGGCAAACATTTCTATTAATAACTAACTGGGAATTATGGTTAATAATGATAACTGTATGTATGGCGGAAGAAACGAAGCATAACTCATTCGATTAAAGAGTTTACCGTGAGCCTGCGGGTCCATTTTAATTATGACTAGACCAGAAATTACCTCTCGACCATAAAATAATGACCTCTCGCCATTCAACTGTTGTACCCTTTTGCTTTTACATGACTCAGTCGAGGTTTCTTTTTAATTTGGCTGTTATAATCGGTTAAACTGGATCTTTAGCCGGGAGCATATCGTGTCTCAGTCACCGAGAAACTGTTAATCACATCTTAATATGACTAATTGCCACATTCAAATTAGAGGGAGCGTCTAGTGTCATCTTCACACTTACCAAATTAAGTCCTACCAAAAAATCACTTATTTTTACATGAACCCGCACCTCCACCAAATGTAAATAAGTTATATTATAGCTAGCTTGGATAAGTACGAGACGCGTGTTCAGAGATTTAAGTATCTAGGTAATTTACAAAGTTTTAACAAAGTTTTATACCTGCAAAATAATTAATTGGTGTGTGTAAAGTTCCCTATCCACACTGAACATGGGAGGAGGCATGTGCCTTAGTAGGGTGTGTATAAGCCGGAGATGATATTATTTATTGTTTCTTGTAACGTTGGTTAAAAGAAATACAAAACTTTGTCTGCCTCAACAGCCTTACACTAGCCCTAGAATCAAATGAGACCTGTCCTTCCATCTATATTTCTACAAAGTTTTGACACCTTGTCAATAAGTCAAAACTTATTCGCTGAGGTGTGAACTAATTTTTAAGATACCAGTGTAACGCTACTCCTTTATAGACACTTATGATGTTGACTTGCAATAAAACAAGGTAGTGAGATAGACTTCAGAGTATAATTTCTGTCTTACAACAATCGGACATAGCTTCCCTTAATCTAGTGTCAAGGAGCGGAATCCCGTTCAAAAGCGAATGCCGGCAGTTTTATAGGCTTCCCCCACCACTTACTACTACCCTCGTAATCAGTGTTGCCAACAATTATTAATGCCAGTGTTACAATCGGCCATCCGACTTTGAACGAGTCCTCTCGTTCAGCAGTTGCTGATTAAAGTATACAAAGTTAAGGATTGTTTAATTTAAAGTAAATTTACTTGCAATTCGATCAAAAGTGCTTAATCAATAAAATTGTTTAACTATTTATGAGGTGAATGAATATAAGCAAAGGGTATAATGTTTATAAGGCTATATAAACAAAGTCTTGACATGACAAAATCAATACGTTAAACAAAACAAAAATTATAATAAATATTATTAGTTTAAGGGTTTTTTTTTTTAATCAAAGACACGTCTACGTGTTCCAAGACATGAGCTTAAGCATCATGTTCAGTCGTGATCATAATGAATCACGCTCCAACTATATGTAGGTATATAATCAACATCTTACTATGTAGTAATTAGTATTAGTACTTAGTAGTAATTGTTCTAGTATAATTTAGCGATTTTAGTGTGAACGTGTAATTTTAGTGCTCCCAAACAGTGCCACCTACTACTACTACCTATTATTCTTCGGAGGCCTCGCCTTCACTAGACGTATCATTAGTCGGATCATTATCAAAACTTAACCATGGGAATATTTTATCGATGGATACAATTCCCTCATAACACCTACCTTTCTTTGTTAAAGGGGTATCCACGATTACGAAACGGTCATTTGGCAGGATACTTTTGATTCGATAAGGTCCTTGGCATTTGGGTTCGAGTTTCTTTGACTGTCCTGTACCTCCGACTATGGCTCTAATAACTCTAACTAGGTCTCCCTCTTTGTATTGTGCACTCTTTTTCCTACGTTTATCAAACCTTTCCTTGCTTCGCTTTTGGTGTTTGTCAATTAAATTCTTAGCCTCGCTCCGTATTTCTTCTAAACTATTTTCTACTATGCCACCCCCTACATCCTCTATAACGTCCTTCATAGCACCTTGTGACGGATTAATAATTTTTCTACCAAATAATAATTCTGTAGGGGTTTTCTTGGTCACATCATGTATGGTAGAGTTTATACCCATCTGTACATCCTGAACATAGTCGTCCCATTTATCAGGACTCTTTCCATGTGACATAGTACTAAGGGCAGAGAGGATAGTGCGGTTGTAGCGCTCAACCTGGCCATTAGCGCGAGGTGTAGCGACAGAATTTAAAACATGTTTGATACCTACAGTTTGTATAAAAGTCTTGAACCTCTTAGCTGTGAAACTCGTAGCTCTATCAGTAATTAGGCGAGTAGGAATACCAAAGTAACTAAAGAAATTTTTGAATGCTTTAATACTAGCCTTAGATTTTGTGCTACGGACAGGTGTTAGATTTACATATTTTTGTAAAAGAGTCTACGATCACCAACAAGTATGTGTTTTTACGCTTACTACGCACAAACGGGCCTAAGTGATCAGCATGCTGTTGGCAACACCAACAAAATAAATATTTTTTACTATGAGTGGCAACACTAGCGCCCTCTCTCTTGCTTCAGCTCCGACTCTGTGAATTGTGTGTTTTCAAAATTAAATTTATTTTAATAATAAAAAAGCCTTTTCCTGGACATAAAATCAGTGCACAACAAACTAAACCTGCTCTACATAATGGTCCTTCGATAGTGATAAAAGAAAACCAGTGAAAAGTGCTCGAAAAAACCAATTACCAATTCAGAGTTTTCATACGGAGCTGCGATACAAGGGCAGCCATCTTGTCCATCATCACGCGATCGCCGCCAAGATTCTCGGCCGTGGTGACCCGACGAGCAAGCACGATCCTGTCAGTGGGCAAAAGGAAGCGCAATATCGTACTCTCAAATACGACGCGGAAGTACGCAAGCCATCCCGCTTTCAATACATAGGTGCGAGCAGTGCAACAGAGACGCCGCGCCTCGAAACTTAATACGACGCAAGCCATCCCGCTTTCAATACCTAGGTGCGAGCAGTACAGCAACACCAGCAGACGCCGCGCCACGGGAGCACACGTCGCAAGCCATCTCGCTTTCAAGCTATAAGCGCAAGCAGGACAGCAGGCACGCTGCATCGAAGCCGAAACCTGCGCGCGCAACCAAGAACCAAGAAAGAACGACGACCGACCGACGCAAGCGACGACATTTTGTTTTGTCATTGTTCGTTCATTCTCGTTATATTACTTCTATTTTCAGTTTTTAGTTATAAAACGTATCGTTGCGAAAAGTGTAGTCGTAATTTGTTATTGTTAGAATGGAAAACCAAGAAAGTCTTATTAAACAACTTAAGGCGTCCCGGGGATACGCCAAGGCGTCCATGACGCGCTTGTATAGTTTTGTTTTAAATGCGGAAGATGTAAAACTCACAGACCTTTCAATATTGCAAGCAAAACGGTCTCGCTTAGTGGAATTATTTAAAGAGTACGAGAGCTACAACAAACAGATCCTCGCTCTCGATGAGAAGGATCCCGAAGATGTGGCCGAGATCGAAGGCAAGTACTTCAAAATTTTGACTGTCCTCAACGACGCGGTTATGGAAAAGTCCTCCCCTAATACGAGTACATCTACTTGCGCATTTAAGACAAAATTACCTACGATCCAAATTAATACTTTCACGGGGAAATATAGTGAGTACATGCCATTCATTAATCTGTTCAAAGCAATTATACATAACGATAGATCCATAGATAATGTACAAAAATTGTATTACTTGAGGTCATTCTTACAAAAAGAACCTTTAGATTTGATCAAAAATCTCCCGTTCAATTCTGAAAGCTACGACGAAGCACTGAATTTACTCAATAGTAGGTATAATCACACCTCTAAAATCATAAATGAACATATTAATTCACTCCTTGATTTGAATGCCATTTATAAATCAACACCAAGTAATATCAGGGAGTTTGTATCCCAAGTAAAGCAGTGTTTAGCCTCACTAAAAAACCTAAATGTCAAAACTGAAACCTGGGACCCTATTATATTGGCTATTTTATATCGTAAACTAGACTCGTACACCTCACGGGCATATCAGCTCGAGCGAAGCGATGCTGCCGATCCTACAATCGAAGACTTCCTGCTGTACCTGGAGCGGAGAGCCTTGGCATTGGAAAATGTTGAGCCGATGACGTCGGGCAAAACTCACCACCGGGCAGCAGTGGTAAATGTAGCTGCAGCATCGGAGTTCAAGTCCTGCAAACACTGTAAGTCTAATCATAGATTATTTGAATGCAATAAATTTAAACTTCTGCCTTGTGATGAAAGAATTAAAATTTGTAAAGAAAATAACTTATGCAATACTTGTTTGAACAATCACCAAGGCAAATGCAGATTTCATTTCCGGTGCAACATTTGCAAACAAGCTCACAATACTTTGCTTCATCCGGAGGTATCACAGCCTGTCTCTTTACTTTCAAATACAGATTGTGACAAAATTTTAATACCGACTGTCAAAGTCAAACTTTTTAGCCAGACCGGTCAGGAGGTCCATGTAAAAGCTATACTGGACTCTGCATCGCAAGTGTCTCTGGTAACAAATAAATTGATTGATGTCCTAGGGCTCAGCCCAAAGACCGAAAATACTACAATTATAGGGGTCAGCAACACAAATAATGCTGCGAGGTATTCAATTCCCCTCAAAATATTTTCACTGGCTTCACCATACAAGGTGACAATTAATTGCCATGTGCTTGAAAAAATTACCTGTAAACTCCCACAATTCAAGGTCGACCTGGAGGCTTTAAATATTCCTTCAGATTTGAAGCTGGCTGATGCAGAATTTCACATTCCATCGGAGATAAACATGCTCATAGGTGCCGACGTATTTTTTCAGACACTGCTGCCAGATCAGCCAGCGCCTCAGCGTCCGCCGCGGCAGGCTGCTGAGCAACACGCGCCGGGGCAGCAGCACCAGCACCAGCATACGCAACCACGCTTCGTTAACACTAAATTCGGCCACATCATAGCAGGAGCTTTACCTAGGCAAACCAACTCCAAAACAAGTAAGGTGTCGCTTTTATGTCTCGACTGCAATTCCGACCTTAATGAAAATTTAAAAAAGTTTTGGAAAACCGAAAGCATTCCTGAAGTTTTTAATGAAAGCATTCCGGAGCATGAATTATGTGAGAACATTTTTCAAAAAACTACTTTACTAAAGGACAACCAGTTTCAGGTCGATTTACCTTTAAAATTGCCTTTAGACGAAATTAATAATGCTCTCGGCAACTCTTTTGACTATGCATACTATAGGTTTCTTAGCCTCGAAAGGAAATTGCATAAGAGTCCATATTTGCTTTCCGAATATGAAAAGTTCATTAATGAATACATTGAATTAGGACATGGGCATTATATTGACTTCAGTTCCTTAGATTTGAAAAACGATCCTTTATATTTCATGCCGCACCATGCTGTAATAAATGAAAACAGCAAGAGCACGAAGACCCGCGTTGTCTTTGATGCCTCTATGCAGACTGACAAAAAGATATCATTAAATGACCTTTTACTGAATGGGCCTCTTGTCCAAAAGGAACTGTTTGATATAATGCTCCTGTTCCGCTTAGGTGAATTTACATTCTCCACTGATATACGCCGAATGTTCAGATGCGTAAATATAAATCCGCAGCATGCTTGCCTGCAAAACATTCTATGGAGGTGTAATGTAAATGAACCTATACAATGTATACAGCTAGATACCGTTACCTACGGTCAAAAAAGCTCGAGTTTCCTAGCAACGCGTTGTCTGCATGAACTAGCTGTTAATTATGAAAATGAGTTTCCTTTGGCTTCATACATTTTAAAAAATTGCACTTACGTTGACGATGCCTGCTTTTCGCACTCTGATTTGAATATAGTTGCGGAAGCCAAGCGGCAATTATGTGAACTATTAAGCAGAGGAAATTTTTATACTCATAAATGGGCTTCAAATAATTCTCAAATATTAGAGGGAATTTCCCCAGACAAACAACAATTTGACGATTTAGATTTTCAAAAAAATGATTTATTTATGAAAACATTAGGATTGACACTTAATGTCAGTAAAGATTGTTTTGTGTTCTCTTGCCCAGAACCGTTTAACCAAGAATATCCTACTAAAAGGCAAATACTAAGTTACATATCTAAATTTTACGATCCTCTTGGATTTATGTCGCCTGTTTTAGTCAAAGCAAAATCCTTTATGCAAAAACTTTGGTCAGAAAAAATTGACTGGAACGAAGTTCCATCTGATCCATTGCGACTCGAATGGCTTTCATTTGTACAAAAATTAACAGATATGAAACCTATAACTATAAACAGAAACATAAAAGTTCCCAACAACGCTAGTGTGGTGCAATTGATAGGTTTTGCTGACGCTTCGAGCACGATTGGTTATGGCTGTGCTGTATATCTTCGAGTGGTTGACGACTCTGGTAACGCTTCACTTACCTTACTATGCTCTAAGTCACGAATCAACCCTCGCAATCAAGATACTATCACTATACCGCGCTTGGAGTTAAATGCAATGCTTCTACTCGCAAAACTAACAAACAGAGTCTATGACACGCTAAATCTTAAAATTAACATACAAGGAGTTTATTTATTTGCTGACTCACAAATTGCACTCGCTTGGGTCAATACAGAACCAATAAGATTACAAGCTTACGTCGCGAATCGCGTGCGGTTGATTCGTGAACTTACCGCTAGATGGCGCTGGCTGTACGTGGCCACCGATGACAACCCAGCTGACTACGTGAGCAGAGGCGCAGATCCAGACGAGTTGCTTCAACTAACCACTTGGTGGAATGGCCCAGGTTTCCTGCAAAACGGTAAATACGATTTTAATGAAAATTTTACCAAGCCACCCACAGATGACTTACCTGAAATGAAGAAAGCATTTTCTAATGCCAAGGTATCCCTGGTCACGCAGCAAGAAAGTAATTTTTTTGGTTTCCTAGAAAAAATCTCAGATCTTAATAAAATGACCCGTATAATGGCCTATATAATGAGGTTTTGTCACAATATTAAAAATAAAAACGCGCGCAAGTCAGGTACCGCGCTATCTCCCACTGAACTGCAAGGGGCCTTAAATAAAATAATACAACACGAACAGAGCATTCATTTCAAGGAAGAAATTAATTGTTTAAAATTAGGAAACGAAAATGTCAAAGGTGCGTTGAAACCACTTCATCCCTTTATTGATAAGGACAACATGCTTCGAGTAGGCGGTCGATTAGACAAATCTAAAGTTTCTTACTCGCAAAGACATCAAATAATTTTGCCCAAGCAATCTCGAATAACCAATCTCATAATTTACCATGAGCACATAAGATTGTTACACGCCGGTGCAAAACTTCTGTTATCTAGCTTGAACCAAAAATATTGGGTAACAAATGGGTATAACCATGTAAAAACATTTGTAAACAAATGCTTGCTTTGTTACAGGATGAAGGCGCAGGGTACAAAACAATTGATGGGTTCTTTGCCACCTGAACGAGTCACAGCCTGCCGACCTTTCCAAAAGATAGGCATAGATTTCGCGGGTCCAATTCAAGTCAAAAATTCGCGCATAAGGAGAGCTCTTCAAACAAAAGGTTATATATGTGTGTTTGTCTGTTTTGTAACAAAGGCCATCCACTTGGAGCTCTCCTCCGATTTGAGTACTGATAGTTTCATGGCCTGTTTTAAACGCTTTATAGCGCGACGAGGTTTGCCTACAGACGTGTTCTGCGATAACGGAGGCTGCTTCAAGGGGGCAAAGAACACATTGGTTGAGTTGTACCACTTGCAAAATTCGCAAGACCACAAAACACAGGTACTAAATTATTCAGCACAACAAGGAATAGCCTTCCATTTTGTACCTAGTTATTCGCCTGTGTTTGCGGGTCTTGCAGAATCTTCTGTGAAAAGCATGAAATTTCACTTAAAGAGAATTATACAGAATTACCTTTTAACATATGAACAATTAAATACCATATTGTGTCAAATTGAAGCTGTCTTAAATTCTAGACCTTTATTACCTGTAACAGCTGATGATGTCAATAGTTTCACTTACCTTACCCCAGGACATTTTTTGATAGGGACTGCGATGACTTCTTTTCCTGAAAGAAATACCATAGATATACCTGTAAGTAGACTTAAATTTTGGGAAATTTGTAATAAAGTAAAAGGTCACTTCTGGAACATATGGCACAAGTACTATCTAAACGCCTTACAATGCCGTCCCAAATGGCGCGATACCATGCCAAATGTTAAAGTTGGTGCCTTAGTGATAATGAAGGAGCCTAATGCCCCTCCCTTAACGTGGCCCATGGCCAGAATTGTAAAGACTTACCCAGGTCCAGATGGCTTAGTTAGGGTAGTAGACCTCGTAACACCCTGTAAGAAAGTTTATAAGCGTTCTCTAAGTGGCTTTGCCGTGCTGCCTTTAGAATAATTTTATTTTTTAGTTATGATAACACTATCACTCTTGAATAGTTCTATAAGAGTAAGATCTTAGAATAAGTAACAAAGAAACAAATGTAACCTTGTTACAATATAATATAAGTAAATATATTGCTTACAACATGTAGCACACCTATTAATTTCATTTGAATTAATGATTAAAAAAATAATAAATTAAAAAATATCCTTTTTTTGGTTTGTTTAAAGAGTTTAGTTTTTTTTAATTCATTGAAACTTATTGTTCTGTTTTACTATAACCTAATTGTGAGGTCTGCCTCTCAGAACCTTTTAAGTTTATAATGTGTATAAACAAGAATAATAATATACTCTAATATTATATAAATATAACTTTAAAACAATGGTATTACAAACATTCTGGGTGGTGACAAAAATCCCTTTTGATAATTAATCCCATTTATAAAAAATAATAATAATAATGCGGCTACATGCCCTGGCCCCCAGCATGTTGGCAACACCAACAAATAAATATTTTTTACTATGAGTGGCAACACTAGCGCCCTCTCTCTTGCTTCAGCTCCGACTCTGTGAATTGTGTGTTTTCAAAATTAAATTTATTTTAATTATAAAAAGGCCTTTTCCTGGACATAAAATCAGAGCACAACAAACTAAACCTGCTCTACACATGCAACGTATGAAAAGGAACTTCTACTTTAGGTATGGGATGGAGCTCGCCTTCTTTTGCCCCTGATGGGATTTTGTGATGAGCGCATTCTAAACATGCCGACACGTATTTTTTTGTAAATCGTCGCATTTTGGGAAACCAGTAAAAAGAGCGTAACCGTTGCAACGTCTTTTCAAAGCCAAAATGACCAATATCATCATGATTGGCTTTAAGTAACTGCCAACGAACACTTCTAGGAACAACCCAACGTATTGTATTTTCGTCTATTATACGGAAAACTCTGCCATTCTTTAACTTATATTCTTTGTGAATATTGGCAATTTTGGTAGTTGAAGGATCTTCTAAAATGTCTTTTATTAGTTTAGTTTCAGAGTCTCCAGATTGAACAGTCGTTATCCAATCCTCCTTGTTGACCAACAGGACGTCCAACGTATGTGGTTGTTCCTCTCCTGGAAGTATGGGGCCTCTGCTTAATGCGTCAACATGAGACATCCTGTCCCCTGCTCGGTATTCAATCTCGCAATCGTACTCCAGAAATTGTATCCACCATCTTGAAATGCGTGGAACAAGATCTCGCTTGGTAAATGTTGATCGTAAAGCGTTACAATCTGTGACTATTGTGAATTTAATACCGAGCAAGTAGGTCCTAAACTTGCTAAGTGAGCTGACCACTGCGAGAGTCTCGAGCTCGAAGGAGTGAAGCTTTTGTTCATCAATTGTGGTTTGTCTACTGTAATATGCTACACATCTCCAGGGGCTTTCACCAGAACGTTGTAACAAGATACCTGCTAAGCCCATTTTACTAGCATCTGTGTGAAGTTGGGTTTCGGCAGTGTGATCATATAAAGCGAGGACAGGTCTTTCGATGAGATGACGTTTCAAAGTTTCAAATGCAGCGTCCTCTGTGCTTGCCCATTGCCATGTGCTGTTTTTCCTCAAAAGGTTTGTCAATGGTCGAGCTATTACTGCAAAGTCTCTGACAAATCTTCTGAAGAAACTTGCGAGACCCAGAAATCTGCGTACGTCATGTTGGTTAGCTGGGGTAGGAAACTTTGAAACTGCTTGGACCTTTTGTAAGCCCGGCTTAATGCCGTCTTTACTAATCTCAAAACCCAAGAATTCGATACTCGTTTGAAAGAAATTACATTTTTGTATTTTCAAGGTAAGACCACTTTGTCGCAATAAACAGAGTACCTCTTCTAGACGAGTCAAGCCCTCCTCGAATGATGCAGCTGGTATTAAAATATCGTCCATGTAGATAACTACATACTTGGCCTTTGCGAGTACCTTATGCATAACTCTTTGGAATACTGCTGGTGCGTTTGCCAGCCCGAAGGGCACACGATTATATTCGTACTGCCCATCGGGGGTGACAAACGCAGTCTTTTCCTTAGACTCTTCCGCAATCGGTATTTGGTGGTACCCAGATGCAAGGTCAAGTGTCGTAAAGACAGTTTGGCCTGACAACTGATCCAGCAGATCCTCGATTCGAGGGAGGGGGTAATGGTCTCGTTTGGTCTTTTTGTTGAGAGCGCGATAGTCCACGCATAGTCGCTTCCCACCAGTCTTTTTACTCACTAAAACGATTGGGCTAGCATACGGTGATTCAGACTCGCGGACTATCCCACCCTCAACCAATTCCTCTATCATATTCTTCACGAGTTGGCGTTCTGAATGTGACATTCTATATGGCCTATATACAACTGGATCAGAGTCTTTCAACTGTATGACCATTTCAGCTTCAGTAGTGTACCCTAAATCATGCATCCCGGCGGAGAAGCAATCTGGGTATTTTTTTAAGAGATCTATTAAATGCTGTTTGTCTACAGGAGAAAGACCTTCACCACAGCGAATTGATGATATACCATTCTCAGTTGCATCATGCTTAGTTGTCACATTAAGAACTAGTTTGCCTGCACCTAAATATCTTGCTCGAGTAATCAGTGCACCTTTTGCCAAGGTTGTGGACTTTGTACCTAAATTTTGCACCAATAATAAACAAGTGCTTAGATGAACTTCGTATTCACCAGGTAAAAGATAGTATTCGTTACCCATGCACCCCCTTACGGAACCACTAACGTACACATTTCCACTGATCATTTCATTCGCGTTGACTCTAATTGCTTTCATCTCACCTACGCCAATAGTTACGTTGTGTTCTAACCTTAACGATATTTTATTTGCATTGTAATCGTTTGCCTTTTCAAATTTTAATTCTGTTGGGGATTTAATAATGTGTACGTTTGGGCGCTCCGTAAATGTGTGACCCAGGAGTATTGGGCTGTTTATAAGATAGTCGTCTATGACTAAAACATCAACATCATTTTCAACGACACCTTGAACATCAATGGTGACCAACGTTTTTCCTAATGGAATATACGGTACATTTCCTAAGCCACGTAACACTGGACCATCAACTATTGACCAATGTAAACCGAGCTTCTGGGCGTCCGTTTTACGTATAAGAGTGACTTCGCTACCTAAATCAACCTGGCAAGTTGTTTGTTTATCGTTGATCTTAATCGCTATTTTATATTTGCAGCTAGAATCATCATCGGATGGGTCTTGAATTGTGCTTTTAACTTCCTTTGCCAGGGGCATACAGTTAACCAAGCTTTCATCTAAGGATACCTTTAAAACACTTTTCTCCTTAGATTCCGGCTTTGTGTTTTTCTTGGGACATTCTGCTATAGTATGACCGATCAGATGACAATACGAGCACTTAATTATTGGTTTCGGACATTTAGAACATGGATGTCCTTTTTCCTTACAGTTAAAACAAGTTATGTTTTCAAAATTCTGACGTGATTTGAATTGATTAGTGTGATCAATAGTCTTAATATTCTGTCGGTTTATTGTCTGATTATTAAATGGTTTTCTGTCTCTTCTAAGGTCTATATTATTATCTTTAGACTGAACATTGAGGGTTTTGAAAAATTGCAAGACTTGTTCTGGTTTTTCAAAATTGGCAGCTAATGCACCCACTCTAACCCCCTATCTACTCCATGAACCACACAGTCGACAGCATCCCTACCGAAAATTTTGCACCGATTCAACAAATTAATCTTGGAAAAATAATATAACTCTAGGGATTCCCCAAATCGTGCTCTTTTGTTCAACATTTCATTTAACAGCTCTGCAAAATTTTCGGTTGCCGGGAAGGACGCTGTTAATAATTCTTTCCATTCAGGCCAAGTTCTCCTAAGTGATGGTAGGCCCTGGTACCAAAGCTTAGCGTGGCCGGTAAGTTTTGGTAACGCGTAGTGAATGGTTTGCCTATCATTCCATTTGTAGATATCAGCGCACTCGTCTACTTTGACAAGCCAAACTGTGATTGGCTGTTCCCTACACATGGGGTCAAATTCGGGCACGACATTGTTTAGGACAGCAGGAAAACTATCACGTTCACTAGACTGATTCTTAATAGCTTTCAAAAACTCATCAAACAATAAAGATGTTGACTCATACCTGGACCTCCCGGTCTCACCATAGTCCCGTTCCGGGCTCCGTCTCCGATCGCGGAGCTCAAATTCTCTAAGACGCTCACGTTCTTGAAGCACTTGACGCTCGCGTTCCCCTTTCAGTTGACTCTCAAGCACTCGCAAACGCTGTCTTTCGAGTTCCAATTCGTTTCGCAAATCACGACTACGCCGGCGACTGCAACTACGTGAGCGACTCCGTCTCAAGCTTCGGTTGCGGCTGTGTGCGCGGCTCCTGCATCCACGGCTGCTTGAGCGGCTTCGTTCGCGACGTCGTCTTGGTGTAGACAAAACCCGTTCAGACATACGACTTTGCCGATCTCGTATGCTAAAAGTCGCGCTTTGTGGATTTGCTTTCTGTAGCACAGGGCTCTTCGAATGTGCCTGGCCCTCTATAGGTCCATCGGTGTCGTCATTGTCCATATTTGATTATATATCTGAAACTTCCAAAAAGTGTCTTTTATAATTGTTAAGAGCAATGGGTAATTACGAAAACGAAGGCTCAAAAGGTCTATATAAATTGCTTGTATTGCGTCGTCATAAGAGCAGAGTATGTAGATTTTATTGACTTATTGCTAGAACTGTGGAAGTAAATATACTAAAACCATATAATTTAAGATAAGTAGGGTAACATAAGTGAAAGTAGGTAATGTACCTTAAGGGGTTATTAGTCTGGGTTCAAATACAATTACTTCAGAAATAATTTGTCTTACGTAATACAATATGCTCAAAAATGAAAGAGGGTAGGTAACTTAAATGCCCTCTCAATTAAAATGTAATGATAACTGATATTGTTATAAGAATAAAGTTTATTTAGGTAGGATTTGTGCATGTGCATATTTATGTGATTGCGTATCTACCTACCTACATAACGCCATAATGCTACACTGAACTTGTTGCAATAAATAGGTGCGTAACAGCAATAAGCAAATTTCCTACTAGAGTGATAACAGTACAGGAGAGGCGTTCTACCTCCATAAAAAAAAACAAGATAAATATTAACGCCACCTGGTACCGTAATTAATAATGATTCTTAATATTACGTGATCGATTGTGCAATGATTACCGATTCGTAACAACAATAAACAAATTTCGTAATAGAGTAATGCAGTAGGGAGGCGTCCTACCTCCATAAAAAAAATAAATCAAGAAAAATATCTACCGCCACCTGTTAATTGTAATTCACATCGATTCTTAATATTACACAAACGCTTGTAAAATGATTACCAATTAAAAAAAAACTGACAGCAGTAATCTGTTCGTGATAGATATCTATAGGCGGGATTTAAATAGTGTAATCATACTAAGTAATCGTAATAATTACTAAAGAAATCCCACAAAGGGTATTTGCGATTTTGTTGAGTCACGTACGAGAACACGTATAAAGTGCCTACGAATGTGACTTAGGGTACCATCTGCATCCGATTTTTTTTTGATACCTACACTCAAGGTACAAATATTAAACAGGGAAAAAAAAAGAAAAGAAAAAAAAATCTAAATTAATGCAAAGCGGTTTTATAATTTGCATTAATAACGGTAATTAAGTGGGTAGGGCTTATTTATGTAAAATTAATAGCACTAGTCTTATGAAATAACACCGTACTTACGTTTTGTGGGTGATCCCAATTCTGAAGATGTAACGCTACTCCTTTATAGACACTTATGATGTTGACTTGCAATAAAACAAGGTAGTGAGATAGACTTCAGAGTATAATTTCTGTCTTACAACAATCGGACATAGCTTCCCTTAATCTAGTGTCAAGGAGCGGAATCCCGTTCAAAAGCGAATGCCGGCAGTTTTATAGGCTTCCCCCACCACTTACTACTACCCTCGTAATCAGTGTTGCCAACAATTATTAATGCCAGTGTTACACCAGGCACTTAGTTCTTGTCGAACGACCGGCCGCGGCGAGCTAGTGGACGCAGCGGCCATATTACCATTACGTTCGTTCGTTTCATTTTAGCTCACATTATCATGTCTAAAACGCTCAAATACAGTGCGAGGGAACTCTTGGACAAGATGATCAATACGTATTCACGTGATTAAGTGATTATTTGATTTTTAGGTACGAGTACACCTTAAAAACTGTCATTTTATGTACGGTCAGTTCAGTTCAATATTATTTAAGTGTCAACTCTTCTACAGATACGTAGTATCTCTTAGTAGTCTGTGTTCTACAGCTAGTTCTAGCTAGACAGACACGGAACTAGTACTATGTTAGATGGGCCTGTTCTATTATGTATAATATAGCAGCACTGTATTATTCTAAATAAACAATGATTAATGTACCTATCTTATTCAAATTAATTACTTAATTTAGTCAAATTTGAAAGTTGACATAATTTTCAAAGTAGTCTTGGAAGTACTTATTTAAAATCAAGTAACATGTCTGAGGGGCTAAATTCGAAAATCAACTGCAACCCCGAAACCACAAATGATAGCATAGACAGATGGGGAAAACTACAGTGCTATTTAGTAGTAGATCAACACTGTCTCTCACGCATTCACAACTCAAAGTCAAAGTCAAAATATCTCTTTTTAATATAGGCTATTACAAACACTTATGAATGTCAAAATAATAATAATAATAGTATAATAAGAAAAATACACGCACGCACGCACGCACGCTAAAATTTATATTTATTTAATACCAAGCAGCATTTGTTTTTTGTTTTTTCGTTTTTTCTTTTTCATATTTACTGCCAGCCAATGTTGCTTGGTTACAGTCTAAGTAGTTTTTAATTAAGTATGAATAATTGTATTGTAATAATTACTGCGGCCGGGCGGCCGGCCCTCTTCGAAGGGACCAGTCTGAAAACCAGCGCTGGGTAACATGAACTCAGCACATGCTGAGATTGGGACCCATTGCCCTTACGTTACTAAGCACATTGTTCTAACCGCAAATTAATTGTAATGTCTAGGTTAAGTTTGTGGCAATAAAGATGTTTATTATTATTATTATTATTATTTAAATACCGATACCGTCCCTCTCACTCTTGATTATTAGCGTCAGCAGGACGGCAATATACGAATTTATCCATCCATTCCCAGGGTTACCAATCAAAAAGCAAAAAAAAATAAAAATTTAGCATGCGCAACCTATATTTTACGAATATAAAACCAGAAGGGATATTACGAAATTCGAAAATTGAAGTTCGTATCGTACCGTCCCGCCAACGCTTATTATTTAATACGAGAGTGAGAGGGATGGTACGATACGAACTTCCATTTTCGAATTTCGTATAGCCCTTCTGGTTTTATGGTTTTATATACGTAAAAATATAGGTTGCGAATTCTATTTTTAACTTTTTTTGCTTTTTGTCATTGTTGACTTCCGCTGGCCAGACTATTATGAATGACTGTAACTTTGGCTACTTCTATCTATCTAATTTCTAAATTTAATCATAGCACTTGAATCTGTATAGACATAGCTTCTTTTACCTATCTTCACAGTAACAAATAAAAAAAACATCACTGTCACACTGGCTGACACTGACAGTGACAATGGCAAGGCAAGCTGACGGACGATGACGACGGAGTGATGTGATGTGACCAAATCAATTACGATAATATTTTGATTTTTGTTGATTCTAATGTATATTTGGACCTATTTCTAGTGACATTTATAACATAATGTATAGTATTAGTATGCAGTAACTAGACAATGCTTATCAAAGGTTTGTAGAACACTAAGATTTGATTGTTTTTCAAGAACAACAAAAAACTAAATTTAGATGTTTACATTTTCAGATCTCATAGAGGTCAGCCGCCGTTCTTCAATAAAATATAATCAAAATGCAGCTCTCCAAAAATGCCCCAAACTACATACGCTTTATCCTAAATGTTCAGAAATTAGCCCAGAAATGTGTAATGCCTGCACCGTATACGACGTCAGTTGATGCTCTCGATTTGTTCACTTCAGAACTGTTGCACAGACACCGGAAACGGGGAAGAATCAGCCATTTCGGCTCAAAAGACTTCAATCTTAACATAAGGTTTTTTACAGAAATTGAAAATAAAGATGTATCACAAATGACTATGGAACAACTAGACACATCCATACAAGAGCTTCTATCAAAGAACAAGGACAAACAAATCCAACAAATAATCCAAGACTGCTTGCACTATCGAAAATATTTACCAATTACAACTTTGAAGAAACTGTTTCGAAACTATAGCATAATGGGTAAACCAGAGTCTGTTATGGCTTTACAAAATTACTGTGCTCAAGTTGATCCAATTCTGAACAAAAGGAACGGTGAATTCCTCCACTATTTAGCAAAAGCTCAATGCATGAAAGGCAATTCGGACAAAGGGCTCGCAATACTACAAGATGCATATACCAAATATTCAAGTTTGCGCAGTTTGTACCGTGTTATATTTAAAGAGTTGATACAAGACTCTGTGTTGAACAGATCGGAGGCAACATTAGTTATCTTTAAGAAGTATGTTTTGCACTTTAATGAAAAATTTGAAGACCCCTATCCTCTAGTTTGCTTTTGGCACATTTGCTGGTCCAGTTCTTGGTTCTCTGACCAAGTACTCTCTGAAGAGCTTTTGGAAGCTTCAGAAGGTCTTCAAGAGATTGTTAAGGACAAGTGAGTTTTTCTTTAATTTTACAATCCTTTTAAATCCTTTTATTGAAGTGTGAATATTATTAGTGTGAAAGTTTATGAATTGTGTGTTTGTTTGTCTTTAATGTTATAATGGGAATGGTGTTTCATGAAATGCGGATCTCCAATATAACAAATAGGCAACTCTTTGCAAAAGTACTTAACTCTTGTCTGTCTGTCTCTTACCTATTCCGATGAAATTTAGTATGCAAAAATGCATAGTTCCCACAGGAGAGTGATAACTGCAATTATTGTCAATCCATCATTACCATTATTATAAATGCCAAAGTAACTCCGTTGGTCTGTTACTTTTCAAGCTTAAACTGCTGAACCCTTACTTAAACATATTGTCGGGTGACAACCAGAATTACCACTTAAAGCCAAGAGGGATAATAAATGACTTCTGTCTGGTTGTCACCTGACGATATTTAGTATGGAAATAGTTCAACACCCTAGGAAGGACAGAGAATAGTTTAAATTTCAGTTTCTGTACTTCCCATGGAATACCCACCGTTTACATAATGAATTTCAGAGCCACGGCTTTCACCATGTGCATTCTTCGGGACGAGTATAATGAGGATGCTGTAGTGAGGCTATTGCAGACTTTGCTGAAGTATAGTATGATGACGGAGTATGTGAGGGTCCTTCAAATATTATTCAATTATAAATGTAAGTATTTTTCACATATTTAAAGGGAGTACATATTAAAATAAGGCTGCCTTTTCTGTGTAATTGGCATATGTAGTGCCATGAGAGTTGAAGTGAATGATTATTGATTACGCTCACAGCTACATGAAGAACTGATTGCATCAAAGGAGTATGAATCAAATGAATGAGTGAATGTCAAAGTCCTGCTGCCATTACATGCCATGTTCTTGTGTGAGTGACCTGAATTTTGGTGGCACACAGGCAGTAAAAGAAGAAATTAAAACGGCCACCACTTTCTATATAATTGGTACATTTATGACGTAAATTGCTTGTATATGGCAACAATCCATACTAATATAATAAATGTGAAAGTGTGTGTGTATGTCCGTCTTTCACGTCGAAACGGAGCGACGGATCGATGTGACTTTTGGCATAGAGATAGTTTATGGCCCAGAAAGTGACATAGACTTCTTTTTATAAGGGAGCAGCGCGTGATAACTGAATTCGACGCGGGCGAAGCCGCGGGCAAAAGCTAGTATTATATAAAATGTAAATATTTAGTAGTAGTAAAACAAAACGACGTTGTCTATCGTACAAAAACGAATTACATATACAAGTAGGTTACAAAAAGAAAAGTTGTACAAAGGACCTATCTCTGAAGGGATCTCTGCCAGTCAACCTTTGAGTGATGGTTTAGTTCCTCTTTTATCTGCTTTTATACTCTATTTTGTACAAGCTTATATTTAACTTGCCATGGTAGTATTGGTCAAATCTTGCAAGTTTTTTACTCAGTACCTGGGCGACTGAGCTTTTCTCTGGATGAAACTCGGTAACAAGCGTTTTCCCAGCGATAAGACCAAGCTAGATCGAATTTTCATCCCTGAAAATCCCTACATACCAAATTTCATTGAAATCGTTGGAGCCGTTTCCGAGATCCCCGAAATATATATATTTATACATATACAAGAATTGCTTGTTTAAAGGTATTAGATAGATAGATAGATTTCCAGTGTTTAGATAGACTTGCAATTTGATACATACTATGCAAATACATAGTTAACAAAAAGTATTGAAAATGATTGTGTTAAAAATGTTTTTTTAACGAAAACTGTATCATGGAGTTATGGAGCATTGCTATGGGTCAGCATCAGGTAACCGAGTGATCCAAGGAGCGCGGTGCACAGATATTTCCCACCCATTCCCTCAACTTTGTTAGCTTACCAATAGTTCATAGTTCAGTGTTTGCTAACAGCTTGTTTTTTCAATTTCAGTAAAAAACAGAGACATGCGGGGCTGCGCCGAAATTCTACGGAACTGCAAGGTCTTGGGTGTAAGTCTGCCTTTAAACCAGCAAGGGAAGTTCATCCAACTGTTAATAGACGGGAAAGAATTAAAACCTACCGGAAAACCTCCGATAGACTTCAAGCTTAAGTTCTAGAAGCCCTGTACAGTCACGTCTAAAAATATGTATACAAAAACAAGGTTGCATAAATATGTAGTCATACATTGTATCAAAAATATTTATCTATTACTGACACCAAAAAATTGTACTCATTAAACTTTTTCAGTATTATGTAATCACAAAATGCTTCAGAAAGTTGCATACTTAAATAAATTCCATTTAAATGTATCCACCTCGTAGGCAAAAATAAGTATACATGAATGGGTTCCATATACATATAACCACACACAATTTAGCAAATATTTGTATACGCCGTTTGATTCATAAATATGTAAACACGATTTGATATTTTGATTCGTTTGAAGAATTACTGTTTTGTTAAGATTACATGTCTGTCTCTTTCGTAACCTGCATGCGGGCAGGGACATACATACTATGAATCCATACTCCATTAATAATATTATATACTGGTGACCCGTTCCGGCACAACACGGTTACGGTATACATAGACACCGTGAATCACACTATTTATTTGTGAAAACCGCATCAAAATCCGTTGCGTAGTTTGAAAGATCTAAGCGTACAGACAAAAAAAGCGACTTTGTTTTATACTATGGAGTGATGAATTGAAAGTAACTCTGTCTGTTCCGGTATCACGTCGAAACCGACTGGTTTCGACTGTCAAGGGGCTGAACATAGGGTAAGTACTTAGTTTTTATCTCCAAAGCACCCTTAAGGGAGAAAATGGGGGATGAACTGACTGGAGTGAGCTGGATGAAATTTGGTATGGATATATTTAATTTTTTATACACCATCAAGATCACCAAATACTTGGAAACGTCCAGAGTGGTCATTAATATCGACTAAGCCAAAGCGATCAAGTTGTTCGGGTCATCCACTGAGGACAGATCCACTGAAGCATCTATAATTTGCAATCTTTAATCATTGTAATTTTAATTATAGAAGACAGCTTCTGAATGACGATGACAGAATGGCGATCTTGCACTTGACAGTATAAGTATATGTAAGTAATTGATTTTAAAATGAAGTTCTTCCATGAAGCCAGTGACTTTCTTTTATAATATATAACCTATCTGAAGTACAAATAGGTAGTGTTTTCTATCTTTAGTCTATACATCTTTATCTATTCACTTTAATGTGAAGTGTTGGAAGTGTGGACAAGTGCAAATGATGTCTCTTGTTGTCAATTCTTTATATTCATTGTGTTTTAAAAAAATTACAGCTATCGTAATCGATGATACCAAGATATATCACGGAACCTTATCAAAACATGGAAAACAAAGATTTTTCAGCTGCCTCTGCCCAAATGTGTACTCGTATTACGAGATGTTTTCCTGGATGTACTTGAACACTTAACATTTATGTTAAACTTTGAAAAAGAAATGGTATTGTTTATTGGAATATGCACTAAGTGCTTTTATAATGCATTTTTGGACGATAATGACATTTACGAACAAGAAGAACTTCAACCCATATTTTTATTTTGTAAATAATGTGCTAGTTCCTGCTTTATAGAATGTCGTCATACAACGAATTGTAATTGTGTCGAATATGTAACTAGCTTAGGTAAATAGAATTATTTGAAATATCTATAATTTGTGATTTTTTGTTTGATTAATTCATTGATTTTATTTATTCATTGCTTCACGTCGATATTCTGTGAGAGTGTGGTACTACCCCGGTCGAGCCCACCGATTCGTACTGCAAACCAAGAACTGGCTACAGTGCGGCTCTACCACTAACAATTAACAATATAATTAAAATAAAAACAAAAAAATGCTTATTGCACCTTTCTGAGAATGACCCTAAACTGAAATACTCAATATTTACAAGTCAATTCAATCTAAGGACTGTCAAGTGCGTCATAGAATAATCGTGAGATAGACGTATGCAGTGACAAGTCCGCACTGTTTTCGTGAATTGTCAAATCAGTTAAATATACAACTTACGATTCTATGCCAGTCAGACAAGGTTTGTTGTTGCAGTCTGGATACATATTTATGAATCAAACGGCGTATACAAATATTTGCCAAATTGGTGTGGTTATATGTATATGGAACCCATTCATGTATACTTATTTTTGCCTACGAGGTGGATACATTTAAATGGAATTTATTTAAGTATGCAACTTTCTGAAGCATTTTGTGATTACATAATACTGAAACAGTTTAATGAATACAATTTTTTGGTGTCAGTAATAGATACATATTTATGATGAAAATGTGTGGCTACATATTTTCAAATTTTTTTTGTGTATACATACTTTTAGACGTGACTGAACATAGTTTGTATTTAAGTAGGAATTTGAACAAATAGAACTGTAAATAAAATCACTAAGAGTAGTTTTTTATTTTATGTTGAACCATGTTCATAGTACATGTCATAATACAATGTACGTTTCTCTTTTTGCTATCAATACGCCTTGGGCCAGTTCAACGACAAAATACCGCAACTGCCGACTGCTCATGCATTTCAATCGCAGCCAGTATGCAGTTTGCGTGCAGTTGTG
>NC_133485.1:10009250-10014233 GCF_025370935.1 Choristoneura fumiferana | reverse complement strand
TTATGACTAGGTAACAAAAATTATGACAAACATTACATTATGACTTTTATAAATTATGCAACAAGATACACACGCCTAATCTATCATCAAGAAATAAAATCATTATGTAAGGTCTACAGACGCACTGCATGCCAACGCAGCACAACTGCCTATTTTTAATTTTGCAGTTCCATTGCAGTCGGCACAACTGCACGCAAACTGCATACTGGCTGCGATTGAAATGCATGAGCAGTCGGCAGTTGCGGTATTTTGTCGTTGAACTGGCCCAAGGCGTATTGATAGCAAAAAGAGAAACGTATATTGTATTATGACATGTACTATGAACGGTGTACTGCCGTTTCAGCGAAATATGTTTCGCCAAATTTCACTTAGCAACCAACCTTTCGCCGAAGTTTCATTTGGCAAACCAATCCTTGGCATAACTTTGCTTCGCATTTTTCTTATTTCGCAAACATTTTATATTGCAAAATTTTACTTCATCACACTTTTATGTGGCAAACAATTATGTAGTAAATGATTGGCTAAGGCAAATAACAAATAGTCAAATAACATTTGGCCAATTTTTATACATTAGGTAGGTATATCAGTCATGATATACAATAATAAAATGAATAAATGTTAAATCATGTGGCGGTGAGCGAGCGAAGCGAGCGAGCAAGACGAGACTAGGCAGAAGAGACTTGGATAGGTTAGGTTCAGAAGGCTAAGGCGGGAGCGAAGCGTAGCGTAGCTTCCGCCTTAGCCTTCGATGTTAGGTTTTTTTTTGTAACAGAACGGAAAAAAACATTGGCTTGCTTGCTTGTTTGCTTGCTAAATTAAGGAATGCCAATCAACGCATTTGACGAAAACACAAATGACATTTTAAAAATATCCCAGGTAATAATTTGCATACTAATCATTTATCAAATCATTAGTTGGGAATTGATATCAGTGCGAAATGTTGAGTTGGGAAATGAAATTTCGCCTAAATAAAAGTATGGGATAAATAGTTTGGGAGTTAATAATTTGCTAAATAATTTTCGCCAAAACATTAGTAAACCACTATGAACATGGTTCAACATAAAATAAAAAACTACTCTTAGTGATTTTATTTACAGTTCTATTTGTTCAAATTCCTACTTAAATACAAACTATGTACAGGGCTTCTAGAACTTAAGCTTGAAGTCTATCGGAGGTTTTCCGGTAGGTTTTAATTCTTTCCCGTCTATTAACAGTTGGATGAACTTCCCTTGCTGGTTTAAAGGCAGACTTACACCCAAGACCTTGCAGTTCCGTAGAATTTCGGCGCAGCCCCGCATGTCTCTGTTTTTTACTGAAATTGAAAAAACAAGCTGTTAGCAAACACTGAACTATGAACTATTGGTAAGCTAACAAAGTTGAGGGAATGGGTGGGAAATATCTGTGCACCCTTGGATCACTCGGTTACCTGATGCTGACCCATAGCAATGCTCCATAACTCCATGATACAGTTTTAGTTAAAAAACATTTTTAATACAATCATTTTCAATACTTTTTGTTAACTATGTATTTGCATAGTATGTATCAAATTGCAAGTCTATCTAAACACTGGAAATCTATCTATCTATCTAATACCTTTAAACAAGCAATTCTTGTATATGTATAAATATATATATTTCGGGGATCTCGGAAACGGCTCCAACGATTTCAATGAAATTTGGTATGTAGGGATTTTCAGGGATGAAATTCGATCTAGCTGGTCTCATCGCTGGGAAAACGCTTGTTACTGAGTTTCAATCCAGAGAAAAGCTCAGTCGCCCAGGTACTGAGTAAAAAACTTGCAAGATTTGACCAATACTACCATGGCAAGTTAAATATAAGCTTGTACATAATAGAGTATAAAAGCAGATAAAAGAGGAACTAAACCATTGCTCAAAGGTTGACTGGCAGAGATCCCTTCAGAGATAGGTCCTTTGTACAACTTTATACTCGTATCTGTATTTCGTTTTTGTACAATAGACAACGTCGTTTCGTTTTACTACTACTAAATATTTACATTTTATATAATACTAGCTTTTGCCCGCGGCTTCGCCCGCGTCGAATTCAGTTATCACGCGCTCTCCTTGGGAACTGTGCATTTTTCCGAGATAAAAGAAGTATATGTCACTATTTGGCCCATAAACTATCTCTATGCCAAAAATCACGTCGATCCGTCGCTCCGTTTCGACGTGAAAGACGGACATACACACACACTTTCACATTTATTATATTAGTATGGATTGTTGCCATATACAAGCAATTTACGTCATAAATGTACCAATTATATAGAAAAGGGTGGCCGTTTTAATTTCTTCTTTTACTACCTATGTGCCACCAGAGTTCAGGTCACTCACACAAGAACATGGCATGTAAGCAGGATTTTGACATTCACTCATTCACTTGATTCATACTCCTTTAATGCAATCAGTTCTTCATGTAGCTGTGAGCGTAATCAATAATCATTCACTTCAACTCTCATGGCACTACATATGCCAATTACACAGAAAAGGCAGCCTTATTTTATATGTACTCCCTTTAAATATGTGAAAAATACTTACATTTATAATTGAATAATATTTGAAGGACCCTCACATACTCCGTCATCATACTATACTTCAGCAAAGTCTGCAATAGCCTCACTACAGCATCCTCATTATACTCGTCCCGAAGAATGCACATGGTGAAAGCCGTGGCTCTGAAATTCATTATGTAAACGGTGGGTATTCCATGGGAAGTACAGAAACTGAAATTTAAACTATTCTCTGTCCTTCCTAGGGTGTTGAACTATTTCCATACTAAATATCGTCAGGTGACAACCAGACAGAAGTCATTTATTATCCCTCTTGGCTTTAAGTGGTAATTCTGGTTGTCACCCGACAATATGTTTAAGTAAGGGTTCAGCAGTTTAAGCTTGAAAAGTAACAGACCAACGGAGTTACTTTGGCATTTATAATAATGGTAATGATGGATTGACAATAATTGCAGTTATCACTCTCCTGTGGGAACTATGCATTTTTGCATACTAAATTTCATCGGAATAGGTAAGAGACAGACAGACAAGAGTTAAGTACTTTTGCAAAGAGTTGCCTATTTGTTATATTGGAGATCCGCATTTCATGAAACGCCATTCCCATTATAACATTAAAGACAAACAAACACACAATTCATAAACTTTCACACTAATTGATATTCACACTTCAATAAAAGGATTTAAAAGGATTGTAAAATTAAAGAAAAACTCACTTGTCCTTAACAATCTCTTGAAGACCTTCTGAAGCTTCCAAAAGCTCTTCAGAGAGTACTTGGTCAGAGAACCAAGAACTGGACCAGCAAATGTGCCAAAAGCAAACTAGAGGATAGGGGTCTTCAAATTTTCATTAAAGTGCAAAACATACTTCTTAAAGATAACTAATGTTGCCTCCGATCTGTTCAACACAGAGTCTTGTATCAACTCTTTAAATATAACACGGTACAAACTGCGCAAACTTGAATATTTGGTATATGCATCTTGTAGTATTGCGAGCCCTTTGTCCGAATTGCCTTTCATGCATTGAGCCTTTGCTAAATAGTGGAGAATTCACCGTTCCTTTTGTTCAGAATTGGATCAACTTGAGCACAGTAATTTTGTAAAGCCATAACAGACTCTGGTTTACCCATTATGCTATAGTTTCGAAACAGTTTCTTCAAAGTTGTAATTGGTAAATATTTTCGATAGTGCAAGCAGTCTTGGATTATTTGTTGGATTTGTTTGTCCTTGTTCTTTGATAGAAGCTCTTGTATGGATGTGTCTAGTTGTTCCATGGTCATTTGTGATACATCTTTATTTTCAATTTCTGTAAAAAACCTTATGTTAAGATTGAAGTCTTTTGAGCCGAAATGGCTGATTCTTCCCCGTTTCCGGTGTCTGTGCAACAGTTCTGAAGTGAACAAATCGAGAGCATCAACTGACGTCGTATACGGTGCAGGCATTACACATTTCTGGGCTAATTTCTGAACATTTAGGATAAAGCGTATGTAGTTTGGAGCATTTTTGGAGAGCTGCATTTTGATTATGTTTTATTGACGAACGGCGGCTGACCTCTATGAGATCTGAAAACGTAAACATCTAAATTTAGTTTTTTGTTGTTCTTGAAAAACAATCAAATCTAATAGTGTTCTACAAACCTTTGATAAGCATTGTCTAGTTACTGCATACTAATACTATACATTATGTTATAAATGTCACTAGAAATAGGTCCAAGTATACATTAGAATCAACAAAAATCAAAATATTGTAATTGATTTGGTCACATCACAGCACTCCGTCGTCCGTCGTCATCGTCCGTCAGCTTGCTTTGCAAAGAGTAGTATAATATACGGGGAAAGAGAGCCCTCTCTCGTCCTCATTCATGCAGACCGTTGAAGCGCTCCGTCTGCATTTCCTAACTAGTACCAATTGATTATATATCCATCCAACGTATAGCTATTAATAGTCACAGGTATTCTTTTACTTTACTGGATTGTTTCCCAGCTCAAACCACTAAAACTAAAAACAGGGCTGCAAAGAGAAGTGAGACCGCTTGAATTCAGTCTTTAAGTTTAAACCAGCCTCAATTTCCGTTTGCAGCACTGTCTTTACTTTTTAATGGTCTGAGGCACTTGAGTTTTATTGTAACGTACCATTTCCTTGTTGAGCGCGAATAGAACGCCTGGCCTGACATAGAGGGTTGCTACACAAAAAATATTTGTAAGACTGAGCGGATTACAATTATGTGACTTTTATATTAGAAATTACAATACGATGTCAATTCGAAAATAAAGTTCATTTTTGCGGTATTAATCAACGACAAAATATTTTTAATAAATAAAATTTGTGATCTCAAGCTTTCAGTGACATCTATCTGAAACAAACGACAACAATCTGATTTTATTTTAGGTTAGATAAGGAGATGGCGGCGCTATCGCATGAATTAGTACGGTATAGGCGAACTGTCCCCCCCCTGTGCT
>NC_133485.1:9996511-10002196 GCF_025370935.1 Choristoneura fumiferana | reverse complement strand
AAAACTCGAAACTCGAAGTTCGTGTCGTGCGGTCCTGGACACTATTACTATTTAATACGAGAGCGAGAGGGACGGTACGATAAAACTTCGTGTTTCGAGTTTCGTAGTAGCCCTGCAGACACGATAATATACGAGACGATACATTCAGTCTTATCCTTCAAACTGCAGGGCTACTCCGAAACTTGAAACTCGAAGTTCGTGTCGTGCGGTCCCTCTGACACTTATACTATTTAATACGAGAGCGAGAGGGACCGCACGACACGAACTTCGAGTTTCGAAGTAGCCCTACTGAGTAGACTTGTTTTTTTGGTGCAGATTGTTTTATACAGGATGTTTTCGTGTTTATCTCTTCTATTTACTCGCCTGCAGCGGGGCTCTCACATCACCTGTATCTATCTGCAGATAAAGTACTATACCATATTTATATGGCAGATATTATACACAGATCAATTTTTATACGCAGATAAGATCTTGCCATCTTACTATACGTCGGTGCCCACAGATACATCACGATAATATGTTCTTTTTTTTTAATTAAATTAAAAGCTGTTTATTTCAATAAAAAAATACACGTACATTTCATTAATTAACTACTAATCCTTAATTAATAGGAATGTTGCAGTCAATGTTTATAATTTTACTTGATTATTTGGAATGAATGGATACAATCATTATAATTTTAATATTTTACTCTGAGTAGGTAGGTATACAATTTTTATTTATTTTTAGGGAGCGATATTGACAGATATGCGTTCATATACAGATATCTTATCGTATCTGCTGTGTGTGACACGCTTTAGCGTTTAAAACGTGCCTTTAAAATGCGAAGCAGCGAGTGTCTATGAATAGTCACTTGATACTACTCTATCTTGGTTATTACTTTTGACAACTACGCTGAAGGATACCGCGGACTACACATCACGAATTGTTTTCTTTTCCTTTCAGCTTTGTTTAAACAAATAATTAATGATATTGTAATTGTTCATTTTATCATATTGTTGTATCAATCATGGCTGGCCAAGATAACACCAAACCTAATCAAGAAAAAAGTGATACTGGTTCTGAAATCATCACCGAAGAAAGTACTGATGAAAATATAATTCAAGGTGAAGTTTCTAGTTTTGTTTGATATTAAATATTCTTTGGGATAAAACTATCCTATACCCCGTTTAATTTAAGGTTTGAATTAACGGTCAAATTGTAACACTTTTCTCGGTATTTCGAACACAAATGTACTAAAAATACGTACATGTACATTTATTAGCTGTATTTGTTATGTTTTTATCATAGAAGTTAACACAATTTTAAATAGTTTCCTTGTTTCATTTAAAAATGTGTCCAAATTTTACCATTAACTTTCAAATGTTAAAATAAATAGTGTATATCCTTCCCAGGATTCTGGCTCCATACACACATTTACTTTACTTTCTTTATAATAATGTATAATATCTAATAGAAGTATGGATATTTTTTTAATTATATATTATTTTGAAGTATTAATGTAATTGTGCAAAAATAGGTTATTTGCTAACAATTTCTTTTAACAGTTTATTTGCAGAGTTGATTGTACTTGATTATGTATTGTTTACCTTCAGAGCTTTGTACATGCTCTAAATTTCAAATCAAAATTATTCAAATAAAAAACAAGGCAAAAAAAGGCAAATAAAAAACTGACTTTAACATGACATGATAATAAGTTTGAGGGACAATTACATGTATATAATTTGCAGTTAGGTGTAATAATTTATTTCATAATCCCACACCTTCAGAATGTATAGTTGGTATCCTTTGTGTGTTCAAATCAATTTATATTGGTTACATGCTGGCTATATTTTTATTTTATAATATTTCTAAGTGTTATAAATTATAACTGAATACTTTTTTCTTGTACTTTCAGAATATGATATGCTTGATTCAAAATTGGATGAGCTAAATACAGCATTGGATTTCCTTGAACAGAAAAATGATGACATTCATCAGAAGTTAAAGGAACTACTGCAGTCCAATATTGATATTAGACAGCAACTACAAAATGAGAATTTAGCATCTAGTAACAAATAATATGTCAAACCTTATTTTTGGCTTAATACATTATTTATAATACATATAAATATATTCATAGCCATTAGTTTTGTTAAAATTTTTACAGATATAGTGAATAATATATTCCCATCAAGAAAAGTCGGATCCTAATTGGAACACAACAGCACCTCAATTGTCAATCAATTATTGTATAAAATGACTGACAGTCTGATATCCATTAATATGGAACTTTATTATTTAATGTCAACTGTCAAAACGGCTGTACGATGGGAGCTAATTATAAAAGCATGATAAATACAAACTCTTCCAACAATAAATATGACAAAACCATTATGCGCTACATCTGAACAGTATTATAATAGAAGTTTAATAATACTGAACTATTTCCAATATTAATAATATTATTGTTCTGTAAACTCTTGCATTCAATAACCTTGTCTACAATACACTTTTCTTTTGTTATTATTCAAAATAGTATAATAAAATTGTACATTGGAAATGATATTTGGCTAAACTGCTAGACAGTATATATATACTCAGCGGCACAAAATTTGACCCACTCTCCTCTACAAAATTGCCTATTCTGCATACATTTGAGGGCCATATTTTTTGCCGCTCTGTATATATTGGTTTTAGTTGAAATGCAATCAGGGGCACATAGTACACCATAATTTAAATCTTTAATGTAAACATACTTATGACATTGATATTAAAAGGATGTCAATTATTAAGTTAGATTTCTTGATTATTTGAGCTCTAATAATACAATAGCATAGCATTAAACAAATAATGTTCCTCAACCTGTTGGTAGCTGGTGGCAATGGTTAGTACCATGAACTTGAAGTTAAGAACATTTAATTTTGTTGAATGCTAATTAAGTCGTCCTAATGTAATTAATACCTTTAACCATGCTTTCTTCTATATTCTTGTATATATATTGGAAATCTCAAAAACTGCTCCAATGATTTCGATGAAATTCTGTATGTGGGGGTTTTCAGGAATGATAAATCAATCAAACTTAGTCTTATCTCTGGTAAAACGCTTATTATAGTTTTAGCCCAAGCAAAGCTCGGTCGCCCAGATACTTGTCCTAAAATGTACACTGAAACACTTAGTTATGTAAATAAAGTTATTTATTCCACCATGCTGTGATTTAATTTTAATCTAATAACAAAGAAAAGCTACACACTAGTGACGAGAAATAAGTTTCTGTGTAAATTTTCTACCACAGCAATTTTTAGTGGTTGTTTGTTTTTTCAAAGCGCAGTCCGCAGTAACCGCAGGAGTGATCACCAGGCTTGTCCTGAAATATGTTGAGTAAAGAAATGTTAGTTATTAAATACTATCACTGCTAAACATTGGTAACATGTGACCAATAAAGACAAGCTAATAATAAAGACAGAAAATGGAATTCTATGTTTTATTAAGCTTCATATTGAAGACATTGAAAATGAAAATCAACTAGTTTTTGGTATAACTTGGTGTCCACTTTCTGGAAAATCAAGGAAGCTCTGGGAAGCTCAAGGTGGTCAGGGAAATTTGCTAGAAATCCAAAAAGTCAGGGAAAAAACTTGTGATTTCCCAAAACTTAGCTTGATATTTTGACACCAGTTGGTCCAGTTCTGGGCAACATACCTATTATAGAGTGGCACCATAAGAACAGTCAACAAAAAGTGAGCATGTTCAGTGTGCAGTGAATTTCCATTATCAGGTCTAGCTTAGCATCTTGGGCAGTAAAAAAAAAATCATGTGTCATATAACCTGCTTTGAAATCTACAAGATTGGTCAGGGAAACTTAGAAATGTGGTCAGGAAATATCCAGGATTTTGTTTTTTGATTTGTAGTGGACATCCTGTAAATAAACTTGTTTTTTTTTTACTTAACTAACTATATTTAGACAAGGAGTAGTTGAATGCTGAACTTTAACTTCTTTATTTGTAGCAACTGACTACTCTTCAAGATTGCAAAGCATACATCAAATGCTTACCAAATTAATGTAAACTCTTGGGTGTCCTTCAGGGCCACTGCCACCGTCACACCATACTACTCTTTTAGTCACTTGCTTTGGTGGGACCGAGGCTATCAGATTTGCAGCCCAGCTGTGATTCACTTGTTTTGGAGCATTAGTGAACCTCACCATTCTGTAGTCATCAGAGTCCCATTTCTGTAAAGTTTACTACAGTATTTGTAGAAAAATTTAAGCATTACTGTCAAGAGCAGTTTGTTGTAAAAATTTCAGTCAAAGCTGTTATATAATAACTCATTTGTGGTCAAATTAACTCCCGTGATTGTAGCACATTAAGATATTACGTATTATAATAAAATTAACAATGTTATTTTGTAACAATAAATCAATTTTTATTACTTGGCCTGTGTGAGTTTGCACGTCTTCCGTTTTATCAATGCAAACGAAGCGGCGTAACAGCGGATTCACGCTTTTAGATGGGATTTTTTTAAGTAATGGGGACAACCTGATATTCAAACTCATTGTAAATAGCTTTAAGCTAAATTAAAAATATTTAATTGCTTATCAGCTCAAGAAACAATAATTTCAGATCAAATCAAACCCAGTTTTTTACCCGACTGCCCGAAGGAGGGTTACGTTTTTTACGTTTGGTGTTTGACAGTGACAGCAGACGACAGTCAGTTTTTTTTTTCTTCCGAACGAAGACAAAAGTATCTAATTCATGCAACCGAATATGCATTTGGCACACAAATAATTTTAAACCTGGATTAACAAATAGGATATTTTTTATGCTAGAAAGTCAAAAAGTTCTCTGGTAACAGCGAGGACGTCATATTTTAAAGACCTTTGTATGGTAAGTACCAAAATACCTAAGTAATAAAAAACGATCGATGCCACAACACGTCAGTGTTGAATTTAAAATTTTAGAACCGTGAGCGTGGAAAAGTGAATTTGGCCGTCCTTGCTTAGCACATAAAATTCATGCAATTTGTAAAAAATAGGGTTGTTTTCTCAACATATTCCCTTTAGTGTAAGTGCTGCCTGAAGCACGTGCCTCCTTAAATCCGGGGTTCCGCCACGCTCATTCTCTTAGCTTACCATTTATTTATGTGGAGTACCTAGTAGAAGGTTAAAATAACAAGAGAGTACCATCACATCGGTTTGATCTGCTTTAACTTACTTTGGTAACAATGGTGTAAAAGTAGAAAGTTATACCTAATAATACCTTATAACATATTTCTGCTCTTTTTTAGGTCGTCGGTAGGTATTTAATTTGATTTACAGCAGTTACAAGAACGATGTTAATATCCTCTGAAACTTAGTTACTAAATATTATCCCTCTATCCCCTAGCCCCAACTCTGAGGAATAAATGTATTCGCTTTTATAATACCGTGCACATCGAATCATCGAATTTTCTGGTTTATATTATAAGTATCCCAATCATGAGATGTCCCTTTACTAATTTTTTCTAGGTTCACCAGTATAATAAGCCTTTGGGCTTGCTTTGCGTGGCGAAATTAGTACAAAAACATTCTTTTTTATTCATGATGCTTGTATAATGGAAACTATCAATTCCAAAATGGACTAAGTAAATAAATAAAATAAATTAGTCGAAAGGTTTATTAATAAGTATCACAACTTAACAAAAAATAATTTCAAAAATACTTAAAAATGT
>NC_133485.1:9990719-9996411 GCF_025370935.1 Choristoneura fumiferana | reverse complement strand
AAAAAGAAGTATTATTTTTTTGGAAAATATTATTAATTAAAGTGTTTAGGTATATGTCTTTTATCATCATCCTCTCAGCCGGAAGACGTCCGCTGCTGAACAAAGGCCTTAGAACGCCCAATGAACGACAACTCCCCACTTGCACCGGTTGTCCACAACTTATACGACGTCATCAGTCCATCTAGTGGGAGGCCTGCCAACGCTTCATCTTCCGGTTTTACGTCATAAATTATTAATTATTGCAAAACTCTCTTCTTCTCAATCGCTCCCTCATTGCTGAGGATCGTGACTCCGTTTCAGCTTGTCAATGGCAATTCTCCATCGGTTACGATCAGCTGCCTGGTGGAGTGCAGCGCTCATTGGTTGGCTCATCAGCTCTGAGAACTGATCAGACCACCGTCTTGGGCTCCGGCCTCTGGGTCTTTTACCCTCAACTTTTCCTGTGACCATCAGGCGTTCCATATTGCTAGCATCTCTGCGAGTAATGTGTCCAAACGCATAACACGCTGCAGGCAGGTGGTAGACAGACGCTGAGCACTCTCTATTTTTAGTTGCTCCAGGATCGATATGTTAGTGCGGTGGGCAGTCCATGGAATCCTTAACAGGCGGCGGCAGCACCACATTTCAAAAGCGTCTATTCTTTATCTATCGGCTGCTTTTAACGTTCATGTTTCTGCTCCATAGAGAGCGATGGGGAAGACCAGTGCATGAACCAGGTAAATTTTGGTTTTATTCGATATGTTCCTGTCCCTCCATACTTTGCTCAGTTGCGTCATTGCTGTTTTAGCTATTCCAATTGGGATGTCCAAATTTTTGACAACATAATACTGTAATAAATCGAAAACCATTTGGAGAAATAGGCTTTAAGAAGCGTTTTCAGAAATCAGATTCCAAAAATGTGATAAACTGAATTAAATAAACAAAATTTAAGTAATGACCCTCATTTGACCCCTGCAGTGTCTCGTCATACAGGCAGTTATAAAGCAGGTCTACACTCTTAAGCAAATTGACAGTTTGAAATGTAGCTGTCCTGCTTATAATAGCAAATAGTGACAAAGATAGAAATTTAATCACATGATGCGCACCCGGCTTTAAACAGTTGTCATTTATCGTAAAGTCTGAAATGTATACGAGTATTTCCAATGTATTTTTACAAATTAAATTATTAAATTACTAAGTTACAAGTAAATACAAAAGAATTTAAATATCAGATTTAAATAAAAATATCTATTTACTATCACACCATTAAACAAACATATGAATAATCGAAGCTAAAAGAAGAGAAATAAATTTGTCATGGTTCATTTAGAACCCTAAACTGTGCTTGAATTATTGTCAAATTGTAATGCCACAGATTATGTTATGTACGACCTGAATTTTTCTAGGCAATGGAACGTGGCTGTCTCACTGTGACGTCATCCAGCGTATTTCGTAAAAAAATATAAAAAAATAAATACTACTATAGTAAAATGTTATCTTAAAATATCCTATTCTTTAAAAAAAAACTATAGGTTATTTTTTTTGGTGCATCCCAATTCTTCTCCGTATCTCGGGTTCACAGTTACCTCTATTGGTGATGACAAAGCCAAGGTAGACGAATTGGTCAACAGCTTCATATTCATGCAGGAGATCTGTGCGCTGAATTGTTGCGAAGCAGTCCACGACAAGGAGCTTGGTCTTATTTTTATTTATGGAAAGACCCAGGTTAGGCTTACCGCTTCTAGTCTGTCCAAAAGCTCTCTCATTTCCACCTCAGATGATGCACCTTTGATATTCCATCTGTCTTTATGCCGCTTCCCAATTTTCAAGCGTTTGGCGCATTATATATTCTCCATATATGTTAAAGAGGATAGAGGATATATTGCAAAACTAATCAGTAGTAATTAGCGATTGTGAGACAGCATGCCAGAATTGCCGATCGTTACGGACATATTAGGGCCCTAATGGCAATTCTGCATTTTCCGAGAATACAATAAACGGTTACGAAGTGATGATTTACTTTATTTTGAAATATTATATTGGTTAAGGCAAAAAGCATTAAGTTTGAATAGAAACTCACATTATTTCAAAATACTGAAAAATCACATTTATATTTCGCAATCAAACCTGTCATTCATTGTGTATATTTTAACAGGGGTGTTGCATCGAAGATTACGGGCATCTATCGTCCATTTCGACCTGTCAGAATCTCATTTTTAATTTTTCATTAAGTACGAACTAGGTCCCAGGTAATTACCATGCACACTTCCAGAGCCTCATACGCTAATTTTAAAGTTTAAAGGAACCAAATTGAACGTCGAGGTCAGTTACAAAAATAATATATTTTTGGATGATTAAGTCCCGAGAGTGAATCGTACCTACTGTAAAATTTTTTCGCAATAAAATCATGGATAAATCCACAATAAATTGTAGATTAAAATGACTCCCGTTTGATTCCAAGATTCCCGAATAACACACTCAGTTTTCGAAACACACACACACAAATAGAAAAAATAATCCCATCCCAGCCTATATACGTCCCACTGTATGGGCACAGGCCTCCTATCATAACAAGAGGGCTTGGGTCATAGTTCCCACGCGGGCTCAGTGCCGATTGGGAACTTCACACGCACCATTGAATTGCTTCGCAGGTTTGTGCTGGTTTCCTCACGATGTTTTCCTTCACCGTAAAGCTCGAAAGAAAAATAATAAATAGGTATCAAAAAGTATACTAAAATAAAAGAAACATTAAAACGTTCTTATTTTGTCACGCAATGGAGGCAAGTTATGCAGAAATCAAGGCTTTACTTGTAATGTGCAATTACATAAATGTACCTTTCATATCAGAAAATGGATAAAATATTGTCACACGAATAAGATAAACCTTTACAACCGATTCACAATCCGTCAACTACGAGTATCAGCAGCATAAAACTTTATATGCCCCTTTACTGATTTACAGTCAATAAAATATGAAATTACTGCACTACTCGTAGCTCTCATTTTACTGCAAAATTTCTAACTAAATCTTTGCGTAAGCGGGAGCGGTTATAAAACCAATAATCACTTATGGAATCGTTGGAACCAAATTACTATTCATAGAATATTAATTGGAATTCACACCTTTCTAGATTAGTGGCTCTTACTTGCCTCATATTGTAATATCAATTAGAATATAGTTTTGCATAACAGAAACTTTTAGATTTGCGAAATTTTCGATTGAATCATTTCCATATTTTATGCCTAGTTGTATTAAGCTAATAGTCTTGCTAATATTTCTTGTAATTGACTTAGTTTTGGTGGTTCTCTAATGTTTCGCCGAAAATATTTTCCCCAAACGATTGCTTTCTCAAATGTTTAATATGGACGAACAATTTTCTTTAGAAATTGTAAATTAGTCAGGATGTATTACGGGCTATCCTGTAGAAACCTATAGGTTAGGTTAGTTTTACGAGTATATCAATCCTGGAGTATTTACAGTTAAAAAAAGTTGTTCGTTTATATGAAACTGTCCGATTCTAAGGAAGCGTACGTTTACACAGCTTAAAAACAGTGACTAGACTATTAAAGTTTTTTTTTTTTAATTAAGTTACAAAAAGTAGCCGCATCTTTAAAATAAGAAACAATTTACTTATTATTTTAGAACTAAAATGCACCATGAAATAAGCTAGTTCCGCTAATTTCTCGCTTCCGTGATATATAATTGATTTTTCAGGAACCCATTTGCATTTCACTTCCTCGAAGTAAGTTACTTTGTTATTTGTAATTATTGACTTTTAATAAAAAATCTAATATAAGTGTCTTTTGTTGGTGTTCGGGGATAAACGGACTCTTTCCGATCTGCATACTTTATGTAGTACATTAATTGATATTATGTGTCATTGACATAATAGCATTAAACTTAAATAAATTGGTTTTTCGACATCTATATTTTTAAAATCTAACTCGTATACACAAATACATTTTCGTTCGATATGTCGGGTAGTATGCATGTTTACACGTACACAAACTATTGTATAAAATAAAAATAGAGAAATAAACACAATTTACAAACGTTGAAATACATGTACACAGGCGAAATATAAATAGTTACTCAAAATAACTGATTTTGTCGAATTATTTCGGTAAACTTATTCATTATTAAACACAAAGCTATTATAATAATGGTGATAACCAATTAGTGTGCGTGTAACCGTCCGAAGTAACAATTAAACGTAATTGTGAACGGAAACATGGCCGACTGTGTAAATAAGTTGTTTTTGGGCAATTACCGCAATTTGTTGCATTAGTTCCGGGTTAGTTACGGCCCCCCTCCCCCCCAGTTTTCAGTCAGGCATATAGGCAGTATTGATATCAATGGCTCAATAGCCAAAGCCCTTTTTTAAAGAGGTGAGTAGGATTGAGTCGAGGGGAAAAATCTAAATAGAATGATGGAAAGAAAGAAAGAAAGAAAATTCTTATTTGTGATTATTTATAAATATTAAAAATATGTATATTGATGTCAAATATTAACAAAAGAAAATACAAGGTTAGGTCGGGAGTCAGGAGTTAAAAAATGACATAAAGAAAAATTTTAACAAAAAAGTAAAACCGACTCCAAAAAAATAAAAAAATAATTAAAAATGGAACCGACTACAAAACCCTTGAAAATATACTTCTAGGTAAGTAGGTACGTACTAGCTCGAAGTCGGTGACTCAGCACGAGCCAGCAGGAGTGGGACAATTCACAATAGTCGTCTACCTCACCTACATACTATGTTGGTTTCAATCCCTCCTGCTGGGTCGTGCTGAGTCACCGACTTCGAGCTAGTACGTACCTACTTACCTAGAAAAATATTTTCAAGGGTTTTGTAGTCGGTTCCATTTTTTGTTATTTTTTTATTTTTTTGGAGTCGGTTTTACTTTTTTGTTAACATTTTTCTTTATTTCTCACTTTTTAGTGATTCGTAGCCAAAGAACATCTCACAACGATTCCATTAAGCCCAAACACGACTTAGTTACGATGTTTTATAACAGAGTTCCGTTGCCTACCTTCTGGCTTCAGCATCAGATCAGTTCGAAAGCATCATTAACTTAAAGCTTCTTCTTAGTCGCTTATCTAGGTAAGTATATTAATCATGATAATTTAAATTTAACCCGTGAAATACTTGTTATTGATAGTAGTAGTTCCGTTGGTCAAATCTGGTCTTCATCATCAGTTCCAATTCACCAAATTATGATTTGCAAGAGCAAATGCACGAGTTACTGCTAAATATATCCAAATTACCATAGGTGTCCCTACAATATTTGAAGAGTTCCCTCGATTTCCTTAAGATCCGATCATCAGATCCTAATTTGCTGCTTATGGGACCTAATTGAAAGCATTCCTAGACGAACTCAAAAAAAAATTTTCAAATCGGTTCATAAATGACGGACTTCTGAGGTAACAAACATTAAAAAAAAACATACAACCGAATTGATAACCTCCTCCTTTTTTTGAAGTCGGTTAAAAAACTGTTTAATTAATTAACTACAATTAATGGCTTGTTAAAACCAATTCTGGATACATGGTCATTCTACATTAATTTGGTAGATACTATTTGTAATTCTACGTGAGTCTTAGATCTTACGTCAGTATTCATGATTGTTATGTATTTGACATCAAGTATCAAGCTTTTGAAAGAAGCTGTAAGCTCAAAATAAACCATTAGATGGTGACAATGAATTTGAATAA